>NW_013670537.1:62281-74992 GCF_000517525.1 Limulus polyphemus | reverse complement strand
AAAACCTTGTCGACACGTTGTTCATTTGCTGTTATGTTAAACTTATATTAAAGTTTTTCTTCATTACCCATTCAAGCCGTCTCCAACCATTATTATTTTTTGTATGTTCATTTCAAATGGCCTGCTATACAGGGTAATTCATAACGCTCGTTTCCGAGTCTTTGTCTTGGTTTAACAAGACATTATTGGAGCTGCATATGTTTCTTGCTTCTAATACGAAGCGGAATAAATGAATATTCAGGAATCTAACAACTATTTTAAGAACTATTTTAGTGGTTTTGTTTGCCAAGAAATAGGAATCTATATCTACCTATACACTAACATACAAATCCGTTGATATGGAAATAATAAACCTAAGTTTGAAACTACCGCTGAGCCATTAGGGAACAATATGACGATAGTGTTCCGATCAATATATTATATCAATGCACATCATACGTGAATTTGTTGGTTTATCATTGAATTTCTCACACAGCCTTAGAGCTAGTACGAACAAACTGGGCAGGCAGACTTGTACTACCTCGGGTGTGTTCTTTTCTATATGCCTTAGCTCCAAACGATAAAGGGTGTACAATAAGTGGGGAAGGACTCCCAGAAACAGTGGGTGTCTAGGAGTAGGTTCTTGTTGTCGCTGAATTAGTATCTTCCATCAAATGGCGTGTTTCTGACATCCCTTAGGATCTCGGGAAACCAGTGGTCATACCCTCACTCACACTACTAGTGGGTAAAGAGTAGCTGAAGACATGACAGTGGGTGGTGTTGACTACTTGTACTCTCTCTAGTATGTCTCTTTAAAAATACAAGACAGTTAGCGTAGATATGTCTCTCAAGTAGTTTTGCACGAAATTAAAAAAGAAACTGTGAATCATTAGTGGGGAAACGTGCTTTGTACTATGTGTAAAATGATAATAACAAACACATATACATCTCTGAATAGTTCGATAATTTTCATGAACAATAAGCCAATGAATAATAATAACATTGTTTTGTTTAAAGTGTTTTATTATATATTAATCACAACAGAATTTTAAAGGATGCTTAATACAAATTGCAAGTAATTTTCTTTAATGAACTAATAAACTGTTTTTATTGTTACTCCTTTAGTTTTAGTTAAATTATCATTAAAGTAGCAATGCACTTTATAATTTACTTGGAGTGATTTAAGTTCGTTATATTTTGCTTTAGCTACTGAAGATGGAATCTGTAGAATTCCAAGACGATTATCTGTGTCTCTTTCGATATAAATAATGTGGTTCGACATAAGTGTCATAATCTTTTTACTGTCAAAGTTCGTTTCCCAATGAATATACTTATAAGTAATAATTGTAAATTACTAAGGTCACAGTTTGATATGGTTATATTTTATTTTTTAGATTGTTTCATGATTAAACTCCCAAGAGTTTTGTACTTGGATGTTAACGAGGAGTATGAAACAATATCACTTTCAGTATTTGGGGAAAATGTACCGAATTTATCTATATTTACTTGTGATTTTGTCCCGAAATTTAATGCATCAAGCAAGGTAAGGTGTGATTTATAAAACCAACTGAAGCTTGTATCAGTTTTGAAGATTTTAAATTACCAATTATAATTCCGTATTGTAACCCATGAAAAATGTTCTAAATAATTGTTTAGAAAATATTAGATCTCTATAGACTAATAAAAACTTGTTAAATGCTTTATAAGGAAACAAATTAATAACCATTATTATTCTTATTTATTATTATTATTATTATTATAGCAAAATCACACTGAAAAATTACTATTATTATAAATGTGATTTTAACCATTTTTTTTAGATTTTTGTGTATTGAAGGGATTCGTACTTTTACTTGGAAGTTATTTTAAATAGTTTGGTTTTCGACTAAACGACGCCTAATATTCTAAAAATTTCTCATAACTACTTTTATTTACAGTTCTATCATTTCGAGAGGTTGCTTGACGTACTTTAATTATCTTTCTTATTTTTACACAATTTTGACCTATTTTATTGTTTTAATATGATTCTTAAAATTCTAAATATTAACAGGATTTCTATTACTTTTCCCGGGGGTAAAAATACTGCAACATATTTATAGTGAATCTGTTTTCCCTAACACTAGTGTTAAACTATAATTAACACTTGCAAGGTTCTAAGCCCAAGAACAGTAAGAAATATATTTCGTTTTGTTAATAAAACTCTGAAAACATATAAAGTGCAGAATCCACAATAACTGTGTCATACATATATATATATATATATGTGTATATAAAAGATTAAAAGCAGAAATAGAAAAAATCCACGTAGAGATCACAAAGGGCGTAATCGTTGGAAGAATTATATACATGACAATATGAGTGCGAGGCAATCCGTAGAACGTTACATAAGTTTTGTTAGTACTGTATTGTATGTAGTATTTGAAAAGCTGTATGTTTCACGTGTACTTTAACGTAGGAAAGTCTTTATTTCTGTTATATATATATACTTATGTTTTTACTTTTTGTGAATATTTCAGATCAAAACACCAAAACTGGAAAAATATCACTCACCACAACTATTAAGTTACAAAGATAGTCGCTCAGTTATTTTAACATGGAAAATGGAATCTGACTGCACTCTGGGATTGTACTCACTTCGATGTGTTGTACAGATTAATAATACCACACATACAGTTGAATCGGAACAAGACGGCTCAATATTTATACTCAATTCGAACACTCAGAGAATAGTGAATGGTGAACCAACAACAATACGACTTGGAAGTCAACAAAAGGTAAGTCATTAGAAATTCAGTACTTTCTGTATTAAGTAAGCCATTCACAAGGACATACACAATAAGTATAACTGGGTATTTATTTACGATCAGAGTAAGCTACTTACTTAAAGGCAAACTAAAAATGAACCTAGTAATGAGAATAGCTAATTAAATATACTTTTCTTATGTTTTTACTTTTAAAGATTAGAATATATTATTCCGTCATATAGCCGTAGACTCAATAATATCTCAATAGTTTCGGTTAAATTAGAAATATTTCGGTTATTCCTAAATACATGCAGAGCAATATCTATAATAAAAGTATAATAATAGAAATTCAAATTAAATATATTAAACTAATGTTTATGAAGACATAAGCTAATAAATAAGATATTAAATTAATATCTGAATTGTCTAATAAATAGCTAGAAAATTGGGTGTGCAATTAAGATATAGCAATGTTAAATTGATACAAAGAAATCAGTAGGATACTTTAACTTACTTTGACAAACCTCTGTCACTTAAAACAGATGAAGTGGGAATAGGAAGTAATAATTAAATCTCTTGTACAAGCCGAAAAGTAAACACAATAAGCCTCAAAAAGTTCACTAGTCATAATAAGACATAGAAACCCAAGTTAGAATAAACGTAAATATGGAAAATAAGGTAATTATAAAAAAACTAATGTTATTTGACTAATAACGTAACATCATACCATATAAGGAATTGTTATATATATGTAGCGTTAACTGTATTTAAAATAGAGTTTAAACTAAAGATAAGTAAAACTAATAGCGGTCACTACACAGAATTGGATCACTCATGCTAGAGACAAACAGTTACTCCCTTAAAGATAAACCCACTGAAAACCTTCACAAATAGGGAGTTGTCAAAAGTAGCTCATTTTTACTCTTACCTTACACATATTCATTCGCAATTAATTGCACAGTAACTTCTTCATAGTGAATAATGAACAGAACAGAAAGCAAATATTTAATTATTCTACCTTATTGTGAAAACCTTAAAGTATGTCTCCTATGTATACAGTTTACATCCATACAACATTATGTAGTGTTTGCGTGAATAGCTCTACAAAAACAAACAGAAAAAATAGAAAAGAAGGTTACTGGTAACGTTTACAAATGATTTAACCCAGTGTGAGGTAGCTCCGTTAGTAATTGTATAGTTTATTAATATTCATATAGCAATGTTGATTTGTGTTGATTCTGTATTCCAACAATGTGAACATGTTTGAATATTTTGTTAAAAGCACAAAAATTAAGTGATTTTTGTTTTTACTGTGTCATTGAAGTCCCAAAATATACTGATATATAGTGCTTTATGTAAAATTATATCTTAAAAAAATAGGATATTCTTTTCTGACCGTAACTTTCGTCTTTATTTTATTGTTTTCCTTTGAATATGAAAATAAGAACATTTAAATGCTTTATTTTCATCATTTGTTTACAGATTGAACTGAAGCTGAAGGGTTTTCCGCCCATGAAATATGAGTTATCTTGTTGGGGATTTAGTGGGAATAGGATATCTCGGTTTCCAACAAGGAGAATCGCTGATGATGTTATTCAATGTGATATATCTCAAGTAAATATTTGTGAATTTAACATGACCGTGCAAACAAGCAAGAAATTTGATCAAAGGTAATGTTTATTAAAATAATTGTTAAAAACTATGAGTTATACGTTAATTCTAGCAAATATAAACAATATACGTTTGCATTTATCACATACTACAATCGAGTACATACTGAAAGATTATCATTCTTAGCTTCAAATGTGTTACGCACATGCAAAAGTCTACATTTCACGGGTCCCAATGTTTAACAGGAAATTCCAAGCTTATGTAACATAATAAATTGTCTGTGACATATTGTTGCAGATAGAGTTTTACAAGAATGACCTTCATTGTTTATGGACATTATTATTGTACTGATACAATGGTGTAATCGATAAACAGGCAAACGACAGTTTGAGGTCTGTCAAAAGTGACGAAAATCATGTTTTATTGCAGATTTTTTCCTAATATTTTTCTAATTTCTTCGCCATATAATACGAATCACAAGTGTATAAAAACATCATTTCATAGACAAATATGTGAAAGATCACCGTTTTATTTCGGTCCACGATATAACTGATATAAAATAAGATAAATAGTAAGTTTAAAACAGTTTTAATTTAAAGAACATATGAATGAATTCATTCAGTCTTGTTTTATTTTACAATATACTGTTATTCTGTTCTTCCTGGTGACAAATTCAAACAAGTGTGAAGTTAAAACTAGGATTACTAATAAAATCAGTAAAAGACAAACTCAAATTTACTTTAATAATACTACATACCGTGAATTCATGTATTATTATACATTTATGGTAGTTCTCTATGATTCAGTTTGATTACAAATACGATCAGCAGCATAATTAAAATACTTTTCAATGATAATTTTAGTGCTTTTATCAGGCAAGAGCTTTTGTAGTTAGAGATGTTATTGAAGTTCATGCTGATAAGCTACTTTGTTAAGATCCATAAGCATGAATTAATAGAACATCCCATTATTTTGATATGAAAAATACATAGCATTAAATACATGTTGACCACTATAGCTCTATGACTTCATAGATGTGTCTTGATTAATTTGGAAGGTAATGGATAGGAATAAATATATATCTAAGTATGAAAGGAACTTGACTTAAACCTTAAACAGGAGATGAGAAGCTATTATGAGTAATTGCAGAATAAAAGCGCTATAGTTAAATAAATGAAGAACTGAGATAATTGTTCGACGTAAATAAAATTACGATACGAATTCTAATATAATTTAATATTCAATTTTGTTGACTTAATTTACTAACTGCTAAATATTTTAATAATGAGCTCCTCCAAAAATAAAACTATATAGAATTTATCAAACATGTGTCAAGAAAAACTTCATATAATACTTGACATGGTTTTTAGGACAATAAAATCATTGTACATACTTTGGTATTTTCAAAAATATCTATATGTTTCAAATTGTCATTGACAAACTCTGTAGCTTCATATTCATATTAAAAAATCTAATAACTATTTAATATTATACATACATAATAATATATATGTATATGTGTTCAGTTGATAGAGTACGTTATATCAAAATCATTTTATACATGCAAATCTGCCAATATAAAGTCACAATGGAATGTAATACATTCTGAAATTGTTTTTTCTTAACATAAATAATGTGATTGTACAGAAAATTGATCGCTTTTTGGAAAAGTGACAAAAGGCACATGTAGGCAAGTTGTTTCCACGACCTATCATTTAAATTGTCGGATTATTTATTACAGGAGTTTTTATATATATTGGTCTTTTCTTGCCACTCTTTAATGAAGGAATAAATGCTATAATAATTATCATATCTGTAATTTTTAAATAGTCTAAATTCGTAGAATACTAGCTCTACCTTTCTGTTACTTTGGAAAAGTTTGGTAAAGAATACCGAGTAAGTGATTTGGCATGTTAATATTTAAACACAGTATATTTTCACTTTTATGCGGGTAGACGTCTCTTTTACTAAGATACATTTTAGTACTCTCACACTGTCGTTTGTATCGTAGTTTTTGTTTTGTCTATATTTACGTCGACTTTTGTTTAGGCATAGACAGACATATTAAATGACAAAACTCAGTCAAGGTAAGAAGATATGTTTCATATCTCTCTCTTTTGAATATTGTAATTAATATAGCTTTTACTTTTAATTTGTCTGTCTATTTACATAAACAAATATATGTGCCAAAATAAGCCACAAATACGATGTATGAGAAGGAAATGTAGTTGTTTTATGTTCTACATACATAACACATACATAAATATGTTTAAACAATTCCTCATTAAACAAATGAAAACTAAATACAAATATTGAAATAAGATGTAAACAAAGGTAAAATAAAACAATTATTATTCGCTTCCTTTATTTTTAGAAAATATTTTGTATGTTTATCAAAAAAATAAGATTTTATAACTATATTATCCTTATTAGCTGAGGTTGGCTCAGAAAGGATATAAGGGATAAAGTAAAGAAAAGCATCATAAATCTAAGAAATTTAAATTGACTTGTATGACGGAAGATTTAGAAGATTATAGAAGATCAAGAGATTTGGTAAAACAGGAAATTAGGACATTAGAAAGGATGTACGAAACATGGTTGGCTGAAAATGTAAAATTAACAGTAAGGATTTCTTTAAATACACTATGGTTAAACAAAATGTTACCATGGGAATATGTTTTTTTAAGGATGATATAGTAAGTTTCGTATCTGATGATTCTGAGATGAGTGAATTACTAAATTCTGCTTTTTCTTCAGTTTTTATTAATGAAGATTTAAGCAACATTACTCATTTTAAACAGTTGAAAGATGGAAACAAGATCGAACAAGATGATCACATTAATTCTGAGCTTGGTAAGAAAAAAAATGGGAAGGTTAAACAATGATAAGGCTTTTGGGCTAGATAATATTTCCTGATGAATTTTGAAGAAGGTTGAGGATGGGATATGTGAGCCACTTTCTACTATTTTTTTTGCACTTGAATTTTTTTTAAGTCCTTGAATAGTATGTAGGTGTTAGAGGATGGGAAGTAGGATAATGCTACTCCTCTTTTCAAGTGAGATGACAAAAAATTGCCCCATTAATTATAGACCCATTAGTCTTACATCAGTTGTGGGAAAAGGTTTGGAAAGTCTGATAAAAAATACTTTGCAAAGTAATTTAACAAAGTTTCGAATTTTATTGGATAGTCAACAGGGGTTCACTAAAGGAACATTTTGCCTTTCAAATATTTTGACATTTTTTGAAAAGGTTACTGCTTATGTAGACGAGGGTAAGGTTGTAGATTTGGTGTATCTGGAATTTCGGAAAGCATTTGAAAAGATGCCGCATAAAAAGACTTGTAAAAAATTATCTCTATAGGTGTGGGGGATAAGTTAGTTAATTGGATAGAAGAGTGGCTGGATGGAAGAAAGCAGAGAGTTGTTATAAATGGAGTTCAATCAAACTGGATTAATGTCACAAGTGGGGTATTTCAGGGTTCAGTCTTTGTTCTTTTTTATTTACATCAATGACATAGATGGAGGAATGGCCAATAAATTACTTACATTTGCTGATAATATTAAGGTCTTGGGTGTTGCTGGCCGTAAAGAACATGCTGCTACTTTACAAAAGGATTTAGATCATTTAGGGAGTTGGGCAAATAAATGATAGATGGATTTTAATTATAATACATGCAAGATAAAAAGAAATACTTTTTTGAATATTAACTTACTTTTTTTCGACATATTTTGAAACTGAGAATAAATTTTGTGATGAATTAAAATTATATAAGAAATTATTTCTTGTAGGTTTGGTCCTGAAGTCCAGAAACAAATAAAAATGGTGTCTTATCTGCCTGCAGTACTTTCAGCGTATTTAACTACGGACCTTTTGGAAATTCATATAAATTTCAATACAAGCATGGTACTTACAACCAATAACTGTTCTCTTATCTTTGATGCATCTACCATACAACTGTACGGATTAAATGGTAAGGATAGCAATTTATTATGTATTTATTTTTATAAATTATGTTTATAATAACCTTTATTTTTTACGATACCTCCACTTTCATAGTATGTTTGTCTTTTTGCTAATACATTATTTCAGGAAAAGTAAAATAATCAGATAAATTAAAGTACAAGAGTTTGTAAAGTGGAATATTTACCTAACTTAATAGTCAAGAAAACGGATATTTACTGTATTTCATTCACGTTTAATTGAATTATAATTGTGTATGTTTTTAGAATACTATATCTTTATATCTTATATAAGCAGTTTTGCTAAGTTGAAAGTATGTTCTGTAATATGCATCCATTTTTGACGTTAGTCCAATACTTAAACAACTTAATTCCTTAGCGAGTTATGTATCGTTTGTTTGTAATTAAGCACAAAGCTACACAAAGGGCTATCTGTGCTCTGCCCACCACGGTATCGAAACCCGGATTATAGCGTTGTAAGTCCGCAGACATACCGCTGTGCCACTGGGGGGAAAGAGTTATGTATCATCAATAAGTATAATACGTATTAAAGGTAATATTATTTAAAGACAGAACTGACTATTTTTATGCTAAAATGTCAAAATTCATTAGTCCTTTGCTATATTTCAATGTAAGTTTTTTTTTATTTTATGATTCAAATGTGAAACAAATATTACACTAATCTTATGGACATTCTAATTTGTCAGCCAATGGAAATGTAACATACCAAATAGCTCAAACCCAGTTCAATAAGCGTCCTGTTGTGTCACTTGATACATAACTCAAGTATTTATTATATGTGATATTGCCATGGATATCTGAGCTCAGTCGCGGAGAAGACACAAAGATAGAGAATAGTTTTTAAAGGACTGGTGCCTGACAGATTTAAGGATGAAATACAATACAAATTCTATCATGACAGATTTATCTTTTAGGGAAAGTAGGTGCACAGCAATATGTAGTTTGTTTGGGAATGAACATTGATAAGTATCTCAAACTAACTGGTGATGAAACTTTTATCGGCTGAGTAATAAAATATCAGATTGAAGAACTGTATTCCATGATTCCATTTGGGAGAAATATCCGTCTAAGGTCTTAAGGTCTGTGTAATATAATTGGGGGTTTTCTTGTTAAAACGTCATTCTCCTGATTGTCCGACAGAGTTCTGCCTAGAACTCTTTGTTTGTAAAATACTATTATAGTGAAGAAAAGCAATGTTATACTTTGGTGAGCGATGTTTGTTTGTCTGTCTTGGAGTCGGACATATCAGAAACAAAGAATTAATGTTAACTGTACCTCTCTTCTTCCATGGGCTCTTTTAGCAAATGGGTACAATAATGTGGTCATCATAATTTGATATGACATATATATATATATAGAAAAAACGACGAGTACATATTCCAGAGGCGAAGTTACAACATGCACAGTCCGTTACCACTTGTCAGTTATAATTGGTTGGTTGGGTCTACTAATAGGTAGCTACATTTCATTTGTCTCTTATTTTAAAGGAATATTTTTAAAATAGACATAGCTGAATATAACCACATGACGTGGATGTTGCGGATAAAATATTATTAGCGCTTTTTAAAGCTAACATTTGCTTATTCTCATTCAAATCATAAAGCTAATTTTGTTGTTACATAATGCTTGCTAGAATTGACGAAACAATTTAATTCATTCCCATAAATTGTAGAGTCTGAAGATTTGATGCAAAAGAGACTAATTTGGAAAAAAGATTGAAATTTTACGATGCTTTGGATTTTTAACAGTTCCCTAAAGGATGTCTGGGACCTCCGAATTTGACATATACTACTTAAAGCAGACGATATATGTGAAATATCTGTCTGAGAATGGACATGGACTACATGACATGTGGATACTGATTGAAATGAGTGATTTTCTGTGGAAAATATCCTGTCCCATCATATTATAAATAAGATTTACTTTCTCTGAACTCAACATCAGAGACAGGGTAAATCACCTATGCCAGTATGGCATTGCAGACCTAAGAGTATTGTAATTCTGTGCACACACTGCATCATTATTGTGGTTCCTTGGACTCAAACTGATCAAGGAAAACATATTCACAATTCGTATTACTTTCTTGAAATGTGCAATATCCTGCGAAAATTATCACTAACACTGCTAATGAATCAGAAAATGGTGACTGAACATCAGTGTTTACTGTATGTTATTGATAAGACTTAAATGTATTTTATGTTTAATTTTGTGCTTTTGAAAATTTCTTGGATGACGTGAACAAAATACATAAAATTATGAAATTAGAAGAGTGACTAGAATTCTAATCTTGTAGACCTAATCTATTTTCACCTGCTAACTTCTGTTCCAGAAAAGAACCATATTCGAAATGCCCAGCAACCTTTACAAATGAGTAGTCTTTTTAGCCATTTGTCCTTAGCATTATTCCATTAATTTTTTGTAATATATTTGTGCTAATCTAAGAACATGTGTGGTTTTAAGTTAATAATTGATTTAAGCTTGGAGTATTTGCCAAGAAATTATATGTAATATTGATTATTATATAACGAAAAACAAATTTGATGTAATGATATGATACTCATTTTGACCATTGATTTAAGTTCATGACATATTTTATCCTAAATTTTCAACAAACATTTGATTAGTGTTTAATTCTAGGAAGATGGGGCTCATTTACATAGCTTTTACAGTTAAAATGCTAGTGTGGGTTTTTCCATAAAAATAAATCAGAATGATTATATACGATATATATATTGTAAAATGTAGATGATAAAACGATAGGTATCAAAGTGGTCAAGCATGTATTATTAAGTTAAAATAAGCTGGTACAGCTCTGTATTAACTGAAATTCGAACTGTTTCTATAAATTTCTTTTTAAGTTGCATTCTTCGAATTAAAAGGTAAATAACAATTAAAACAATAATCTACGGTTTTGAAATGAAATTAGTTGGTATTTTAACACTGTTTGTCCAGTATTTACTTCTTTACTTATTTGTGTAGTAACCTAAAAACTAGTCTTTTTTTTTTTTAGCGTGGGACATTAAAACGAACTCTTGGATGCTCTCAAGAGATGCGAGGTGGCAGCAAGATATAATATCTCTTGAATGTCATATTCACAGAATATAATAGAATACACAACAGTTTAGAAAAGAGAACTTTTCAATTTTATGACCTTAAAAGGCTAGAAAAAGAAAAACCAATAACTTAACTTGGACTTTAATTTCCTCCTAACAGTCTCACATTCTAAATAAGATAATAAAAGGAAAATATTTATTTTTGGGATGTTTGACCTTCGACCCCCAAATAATTCGTATAAATGCTCAAATCAAAAAAATGAAAAACATTCTGAGCATATTGGAAAAAGGTACAACCCTACCGATTTTCAAGTCAATCTGTAGAAAAATGAAGGAATGGGTAACGATTGTAAAGCGTTTGGAAGAAGAAGAAGAAGAAACTACAGAAAAGAAACAGGGCGTTTCTCTGCAGAGTGTATTTTGTGTATTAAACAAATAGGGTTGGGGGTAAAAAATTCATTGCTGCTCTCTCCATAGAAGTTAATTGTTTTTCTCTCAATGCAGAAAATATGTTTGATTTCTCTCTATACATATTTATCATGAGAAAATATGTTTTCTGTTGTACTGACAACACCATTTAATATATATCTGTACTAAATAAAGACTTGGGTTTATTAGTACAATTATGTCATTTTGTCAGATTCCGTTTGCAGCTATTATGAAACACGTCTTACCATTATGTTGTCACCTCGGGTTCAGCTCTCGACAGTTATGAATTTTACATTTGCTCCAGATAATGAAATACGTTCTTTGTGTAGCCATCTTACACTGGATGATTTTGTTAAAGGAAGTATAACAGTCCCACTTATACAAGAGGTAAGCCATTTAATTTTATATATGTTTCAATTCTATTCTAGGATTTTTATTCCTATTCCAACGATTTTTTCTTTCTGATTGTTTGTTTGTTTGTAATTAAGCACAACGCTATACAATGGACTATCTGTGCTCTGCCCACCACGGGTATCGAAACCCGGATTCTAGCGTTATAAGTCCGCAGACATACCGCTGTGCAACTGGGGGGCTTCTTTCTTACTAAAACCATTATTTTGACAATATTAAGGGTTATTTATATACACTGATAAACCTAATCAGTATGTTTTACATCGGAAGAATCCCACTTCTACAGTTTATCAATTTAGTGTATAAAACCATCCGTTACTCAATGGGTATAAAATAGTTTCACAACAGAACATTTGTCATACATTACCAGCGTGGTTAAAAGTTTAAAAATTCTTCACTATGTAGAACACATATGTGTAACACCATCCGTTACTCAATGGGTATAAAATAGTTTCACAACAGAACATGTGTCATACATTACCAGCGTGGTTAATAGTTTAAAAA
>NW_013670537.1:59955-61281 GCF_000517525.1 Limulus polyphemus | reverse complement strand
GGGCTACTCTTTTATCAACGAATAGTGAGATTGACCGTAACATTATATCGCTCCTACAGCTGAAAGAGCGAGCGGGGGGGGGGGGTTCGAGCCCGCCACCTACAGATTGCGAGTTGAGCGTCCTAACCACCTGGCCATGCCGGGGCCCCTGAGGCTGTCACTTACACTTAATGGCATTGGAAATCAAACTGTAGGCACATAGATCACCCAGAACAGTTCTGCGACAATTCATTCTTGTTTGAAATTCTAAATCCACGATGTAAACACATCTTGATGATTTGCGTGTATACATATTTTACGTCGGAAGGAGGAGTTACATACATTTTCGAAAAGCGATACATTTGATATGGCATAGTAATGTCTAAGTAAAGTCAAGATGTTGAAATATAGTCCTGATACATGGTATTTCACCTTGAAGTTACATCGGCTAATGTCGTCACGTGACTTGTTGATTTTCACTTTCAAAATATATTTAATATAGTGTACTATACTAGTGTAAGCATCATATTATGAATAACTTAAAACTATTTCAGTTTAAACTTACAAAATGAACAATAATTTCGTTCGTTCCTGACGATAATACCCAATGGAAAAGGTACATTGTGTAAAAAAAAAAAAAAGACGAATAAAAAGCAGCTGCCACTGATTATCAAAGCGATGGCGGTAACGTGAAACGTGGAGATAGTTAACAGTATCATGCTGTTCAGGAATTTGCTCTTTATTTACCAGCCAAAACCATCAAAAGAATGGAAAACACTATGGCCAGGTTAGAGCGTAGTTACAAATTATTCCAAATAAATACCGCACATACTAGAAATTAATTGATCCAGAAAGGTTTGATATTAATATGAAAAAGCGTATAGTCTTCTACACATTTCAAATCTTCTACCAACTGATGCAATGTCCCTCCTCTTCAAAATAATGTCCTCAATAAAATGTTTGTATAAAATAGGCAGAGGATCGATTGCAAAAGAGAAGGCTGATTGGTTGCATGTATCAAATAATTCCTGTAGTTCGCATCATGTCCAAAAATCAAGCACAAATAAACAAAAAACGAAAACAAAGATTAGTTTAGGTGTTTAGAGTTAAGCACAAAGCTACACAATGGGCTATCTGTGCACTGCTCACCACAGGTATCGAAACCCGGATTCTAGCGTTGTAAGTCCCCAGACATACCACTGTACCACTGAGAGGCAAAAACAAAGATAATTACAACAACTGCTGAATGAAGACGAGACAAAACAGGACGTGCACTAATATTAAGCATGTTTCATGTTTACAACGTACGAAACGAGAATGAGAAGATTAACAACAGATTCATTCGAC
>NW_013670537.1:54201-59042 GCF_000517525.1 Limulus polyphemus | reverse complement strand
GCCTGTTTTCGAATATTTCAAAGTAAGAAAGATCAGAAACAAAGTTTCTCATTGTTTTGAAGTTGTCTACATTGTCTGCATTAATTGCAATTAGATTTATTATTTTTAAAACAGTAATATAAATTTGTTTCTATAAAAAAAGCCAAGCATTTTCGTTCTTCACGTGGAAATGAGAATTTCAGATATACTAGGAAGAACTAAGCACGTTATTTGGCACGTTAACTAAGCACGTTATTTGGCCTTCTTTTATTAAAAACACGAATATATAATCTACGGATGCTCCTGTTACAACAAATAAACTTGATTAATTTATGTACCGTTGCATTCTTAGAATTTTTTGAGAACTTTTGTTTATGAACATTCATCAACTTGAGCTTAATTTTGATAAGATAACTAATTCAATATCTTTCTTTAAAACGATGTCCATGAATAAAGATTATGTTAATCTTAATGGTTTCTTTATCGTTTAACTTTTCACTAGAAAACATTTGTAAAAGTCTACTAACTGCTAACATGAATGATATTCAGAAGGAAATTACTTAAAAAATAGTTTGAGTTAATAAGTGTAGTAAGAAACTTACTGTTGAAAATATTTTTATAATGGATGCTAATTAACGAACTACTATAACAAATAAGCCTTGGAACACAGCTACAATTACTGTAGGGTAACAAAATGATGATAACATCATAGAATAAAAGCGAAACGAAAGTTTTTGGTTTATAAATAACAATCCGTTATGTAATTTCATGCACAAATCTGTTTTTTTCAAAAAAGAAATGTAACGGTAATTCTTTTATTTCAATAAATCTTTAAAGTGCAGCTAAAAAGCTCGAATTGTCTCATTCTAATGTTTACTGCTTTTGCAGAATAAAGGACATAATTTCAACAGTAAGTTTCTTACTACACTTATTACTAAACTCTTCTTTAAGTAATTTCCTTCTCAATATCATTCATTTCAGCAGTTAGTGGACGTACAAAAATGCTTTCTAATGAAAAATTAAATGATAAAGAAAATACTAAGATAACCTTTATTAAAACATGATTACATGTTATGTTAGTAATCGTATTAACTCAGTTACGTTTATTTTACAGTTTTGGGAAATTATCCGGGCCTTCTTTCGACTAATGCATCTATAACTGTGAAAACAACAACAGCACCACTTATGGCATTTATTCCATCCTTATATCAAGTTTATTTCAACCAAACCTTCTGTATAGATGGTTCATTATCTGCTGATTTGGGACGACAACAAGGAGAACTGAAGTTCTTATGGATCTGTTCAAAAAACAATAGTAATGGATGTTATGTTCGTGACAGGGGCGGTAGAGGGTACATTCGGCTAGAACAATGGCTGCAAGAAACTACAGCGCCATCTATATGCATTCCAGGTGGATTATTAAACTCTGGACTGTAAGTAGTTCTTGATTTGATAATGACTTTATAGTGTTGTTTGTCTTTATTAGTGTTTATAATAATCTGTATATCAAAGTTATTCAACATTAATTTATATTCTTTAAAGCAATATATGATGCCTTTCTTACTTTCCTTTCAAACTGCAATTATTTAAAGAATCTGTTGTCTTGATTCTAATTACGGGTTATAATTTTAGCAGTTTAACAGGAAATATTTTCAAAAATTACTCCGAAAAATGATTGCGCAAAAAGAACACACTCGTGATCAAAAATTAATTTGAATAGGCACCAAATTTGAGATTTTAAAGCTTCCCTAAGCAGAGATGTAACAATGTAATGTTATTTACTTATCTATGTTGTCGCTACAACAGGTCTTGTTTTATTTTATTTTCAAGAAATAAAGATATGTTCCTGAAAATAAACATATTTCCTAAAACAATAGTATCAGTCTGTGCTTATGTATTACAACAGCAGTTGAAAGGTTAGTGATGCGAGAAGTTATACGAGTAATAGTCAATTTTTTAGCTTGATTGGTGGACGGCAGGCTGCTACCGAACTTACTGCTTTCCCTATGATTAATAGTTAAGAATGACGCACGAAGTTAGATTTAGTAGATTTGAAATTTATAAAAAATAGCTATTTCAGCTGTACATATAAACGTTTAATTTATTGTATTATTTGTAACTGTGATGAAATCTAAGTAGAAAAAACCCAGCCATATGCTCAGTGAATGCACACGAGAACACATACGTAGTTTCGATTAAAGATCAAGATATGCCTGTAGCTCGATACTTCAACAAAGCTAATCATACCATTGAGCACTTTAAAGTGCTTGCTCTACGACAAGTCCCTCTAACACAGATAAAAGAATTCTGACCAAAAATAAATCGTTTTTAAATTAAATAGATAAGTTCTTTTGGTATTAACGAATAGTCCAGCTTTTTATAATTCTTAAAATAACCTCATTTTAATGTTTTAAAATTACTGAAGTTATTTATTTCATATTTTTTTAGACTTGTTCTTATTAACTGATTACTCCATTAAGTATTTTGAAGTACATGTCTTACGTCATGTCCCCTTCAACAACAATCAAAGAATCATAACTGAAAAGGAAATTAGTTTAATCAAGTTTATAAGTCATTTTCTGTATTAACGAACAGTTCTCCTTTTTTAAAAATAACCTTCATTTATTTTTTCGAGAACTGATTTAATAATTGTTTTTTAAACTTATTATTTTAACTGTATTATGTATTTTTATCTATATAGTCAGTGTTTAAATCTCGTGTTACATTCTGTTCTGGTGTGTTGTTACCTTTGAGAACATCCAGTAGTTGTTCTTAATTAACCGACAGGTATATTTCATTATTTCGTAATCTTCGCATAATAATCTTCGCGTAATCTTCTTCATTCAATAATGCAAACTATGTTGTCCTTGTTTTATGATTATTTTATATTCGACTGTAATCAAAAGCATCTTTCAAATAACGTAGGCACTGTGGTTAAGTACGTAAAACCTATTTAATGCACGAATGAAATAGTTACTATACCAGCTTAATAAAACGTAAAATAAAATGTTCAGATTTGAATAATCTCTACATGTTTTAACTGGACCATCCAGTCATCCTCAGGAGGACACCAAACTTCAAACTCGATATTAGATCAGCTTAATGATTTAGGTTTGTTCCGAATACAGGAATTAAGCTAACAATTCAAAACAGTCTCTGTAATAAATGTTTAATAAAGATTAACATTAAAAACAATAAAATTAGATATATTAAGCATTTCATACAATGCTGTTAATGAAAGTAACAACAATGACATAATAGGGTACACCTTTCTTAAGGAACACACAGTCACTAGCTGTTGGTTTCAAGTACTGTCGTGGGTGTAATAAATTTATTCAATAACGTTTCATCACTATATCCATCTATAAGCAGAACTATATACAACATTCCCTAAAATTAATTTTTGACCAATAAAAACCCCTTGTATTGTATTGAGGTAAACTGCTATAACACATGTTGTCTTTAAAACAATTAAGTCAAGCCAGAAACTAATGTTTATGAAGATACAAAATGATAAGTAGTAAATACAATTAATACCATAATTATACAATAAATGACTAAAGTGCTGTCCCAATAATTAAAACATAACAATGTTAAACGTAATATAAATAAAAAAATATGTTAAAAACCTACTACAAGGTATGTCTAAAATTATTATTGCCACTTTTCGTAATTTATGTCATTTAACAAAATACAAGGCCCGACATGACCAATTGGTTAGGGTGCTCGACTCCCAATCTGCGGGTCGCGGGTTCGAATCCCCGTCCCACCAAACATGCTCGCCCTTTCAGCCGTGGGGGCATTATAATGTGACGATCAATCCCACTATTAGTTGGTAAAAAAGTAGCACACGAGTTGGCGGTGGGTGGTGATGACTACCTGCCTTCCCTCTAGTCTTACACTACTAAATTAGGGACGGCTAGCGCAGATAGCTCTCGTGTACCTTTTCGCGAAATTCAAAAACAAACAAACAAACCAAATACATAGAACTAATAAGAGCAAAGTTATAAATAATGTTAAATCATCGGCAAAAACCGAAAGGAAAACGCGATATATTTCGAGAACGTTTATTATTAGTGATAATGAAACCTACTTAATAAAGTTAAACAAACGTAAATATGGCAAATAAGGTATTTAGCAAACTATTTAAGTTAATAAACTTATGACTTAATATCATGTCATGTACAAAACTATTAGAAAGGCTTAAACTAACGAGAGGACAACTGACGATGGTCAAGACACTCAAGCGATTCACTATTACGTTCATCAGTTATCAACTGAAAGTTTAAAAATGACCGTGATATTCTGTGAAACATCTAAAGTTATTGTCAGCGGCAAAAATGTTATAAACTTCCCTTCAAATTTTGTGATAGTAGAAACCTCGTTTGTGAAACATGCAAGAGGTGACGAGGGCGCTCATCTTGCAATCTCTAGATCGCGGGATCGTTGATAAAGAGTAGACCAAGAGTTAATGGTTGGTCGCGTTGCCTAGCTGCCTTTGCTCTAGATTATCTTTTCAACATTACGGATGGTTAGCAGAAGTAACCCTCGAGTAGTTTTGTGCAAAATTCAGCAAACAAACAAACAATAAATATAATACCTCGTCATCTAAAAAATTGTTTAAAGGATCAAACAACATTGAAAAAGGCAATAAGTCGTAATGTCGAGTAGAATGAAAAGGATCAAAAAGGTTTACTTGAACTCTAGATGGCCGACATTTATTGTATTTACTTGTTAATTTTCAGCATAATATTTCATTAATTATAATGCACATGTAGTCTATCAATTAAAGATTTGACTGCGTTGCTACCAGTTTTCCAAAGTAAAAGTTTGACGATTCTTTTTTTTTTTTTCCTTAGTTA
>NW_013670537.1:1866-53201 GCF_000517525.1 Limulus polyphemus | reverse complement strand
AAAGTAAAAGTTTGACGTATTCGTTTTTTTTTTTTTTCCTAGTTACAAGTTCACACTTACAGTGTCCAAAGACGTTCGGAAGAACAT
Organism: Limulus polyphemus; assembly: GCF_000517525.1. NCBI lineage: Eukaryota > Metazoa > Arthropoda > Merostomata > Xiphosura > Limulidae > Limulus > Limulus polyphemus. The sequence continues at coordinate 53,114 of NW_013670537.1, read as the reverse complement.
TCACACATGTGTTGTTGAACTTAAAGAAAAGAATGATGGTGTCGAAGTAATCATTCAACGTGTTACTGAACCTGACCAAAGCACGTTATTAAACGCTATTGTTCGTAGCAATACCTATAAATTTTTCGCTTGGAAATTAATGGAAAATGGTAAATATATTCATGGTTTATTTCAAAAGTTTATTATTATTACCACTAAGAAACTAAACAAACTTTTGACTAGCTAAGAATATCCTCTACCGTGGGACAAGAAAATACCATGCTTTCGTATTTTTTGCAAAATCACACAAAAATATGGTTTATGTTACACATTGGAGGTTAAAGAATAATTAAAAAAAGGCAATCTTAATTACACATTTAAATTTATATTAATTTTCTGTATTATATATTATGAAAATTACTGTTTACCTTATCAAAAATTAATGAACTTAACAATCAAGTGTACAGTATTCACTGGGCAATAAATATTTATGAACATACCCTTTTTAATAGTTATTTTTAATTCTGTGTTATATATTAGATCAGATCATCTGTTTGTTTCCTAAGATATTAATGAATACACATCTTTCTCAATTTTGAAATATAGTTATTTTTACTTTTCTCAAATAAAACTGATTATTTCTAATATATATTATTAGCTTAAAATTGTAGGTGCTATATAAAACTAGAACATTTTGGCCATCTGACTAGTTATCTCTGTACTCTGGGCATACGCGCTGTGTGGCTGCCTAAGATGGAGGGGTAGAGACAATGACTTCATAGCTCCACGAAGTGTTACTATAGGGCGCGCAGTACGTAGGGTAGAGACAATGAGTCATAATCAGTGAGTGAGTGGAACCAAAGAGTTTATTGCTAGGCCGCCATTACAAGCGGACACAACGAAAGAAGTTGTCCAGTAAATGTGTTGCTAGTTTTACGAAGTGGAACTAGAGGACGCATTGGTGTGATGTTAACACACAGTGAAATTACATCATCAATGTCTAGATTTTATTATGTTACAAGTAAAATAATTATTTCAATGACAAACTTGCTGTTTCGCCAGCTTGGCATTATGCTATCCATATAACTATGTTCTTGACAAAATATTTAATTTTTACACATGGTAGGTACTTTATAGTTTTAACTGAAATATGTTTGAAAAGCCACACAGTGTTACTAAAGATAGTGTTTGTACAAATGGATGGTGTTGCTAGGTGGATTGTGTTGCTATAGATGGACGGTCTTATAAAAGAAGATAGTGTTTAACAGGATTGTATACAGATTTTATCTTATATTCAATTGCATATGTTTCACAAAAGTGTTTCTATACTTCCATAGTACAGCAAGCAGGTTTCAACATGTTTCATCTTATTTTTCATTTACTTGTGTTTGTATAGAACGATAGTGTTACTAATACATTCAATTCAATGAAGTGTTACCACACCTAATGTTTTTTTTTATAAATATTGAACAACACAGCCAAACGTGTTTGTATGATTTAGTACACATTTAACATACTGATTATAGCTTATAGTTTCTATATTTAAGCACACTTTTTAAAATTACTGTCCTGAAAAGGACAAATATTTAAATATCATGCACTTTCACTAGCTTGTCTTTCTATTGTTACATATTACAATTTCGAATGGTCCGAAACCGAGCTAAATGATAATTTAAATTTAGTTGTTAAATAAATGCCCATATATATATCCAATTTATGATATTTGCCAACTAGATTGATACAAACAGTTTTCGTTTTTAATACAAATATATTTTGATATACAACCAATAATATAATTTACAATAACAGTTATTACAAATAGTTATTACGAATAATGATTTATATACAAAAGTTTTACAAACTTAAAAGCAATATAAAGTTTTCTTTCTAGTCTGGAGTTAATTGCGAGTTGATGTACGTACAGATCACTTAATGGGGAGGTAGTAGTTCTCTGTAGTCCTCATTGATCACAGGTCGATTACAGGTAAAGTTTGTTTTACCGCTGAAGTTATATTATATCTTCGTAAAAGTACTAATGTCCGATGTGAATCCACTGAAGTTAATTAATTTGTAATGTTTGAACTTTACAAATGTTCCTGGTCAAATATCTGAGATTTATCAATTAATAAGTATTATAACAATCACAGTTATAGCTTCTGAAGTTTATAGCACACCAACTATAGCAAACGAATAATAAATACTGTTTTTTGGCTCGTCGCGTTAGTTATATTTATAGGCGTGTGGAAAGTTTCTCGAAAATTCAGTTTATGTACCAATACTGATGCTAATGCTAACATTTACGTACACACATATATTGTTGATTCTTACACTCGAGAATCTTCTACAACTTTAGAGAATAGGTGGAAGTTTCACAATACATATTTAATATTATAAATTATGTACATTTTTAAACATGAATCTAATTTAAAGAAACATCGATTATAAAACATATATATAATAGTAAATCCGTCATAATGTATAGAGCTATGTTCTTAAAAAAATTAATTTCATTTATGTTATTTTTCTTTTTAAGCAGACAATGTTCCATAGGATACCTGTTGTTTTACTTTCACAGTTCAATGAGACAACTATTGTAATATACATATTCTCCATTATTTGAATTAGGCAGTTATTATAACCAGTAATTTGCCTTACACAATTTTATTGTCCTGAAAAGGACGTTTATTTTGTTACAACTAAATATAATAAATTAATGACTTACTGTTTATTCATACATTTTCTATAGAGTATTCACTTGAAGACTAAAATGTCGTAAAACTATGAGACTGTATGAGGTCGATAACACTTGCTAGCTCGATAAACTTTGACTGTTAGGAAATATAAAGGTCGTCACATTGTCACAAATACAGATGGTGTTACTAAGAGTAGTATTTCTAAAAATGGAAGATGATGAGTGCATTGTCTCAATGCATCAAAAGTGTCTAGATTTAATTACATGTAACACTTTTATTGATTTAACATAATAAAAAGCTCTTGACACAATATTTCTTTTTTAACATTTGTGTTCGCCTAAACCAAGCAAACTTTCAATGCTTTCATTTCTAGAAAACAGAAATTATACTTTTATATATTTCATTTAAACTTATTAGTTTTCCAAATGCATAAGGGCCTTTAATTACAAATGAAGTGATTGTTTCAAAGACTTTCAGTATCATGAATTATATCATTCAGTGTTCTTATGTAAAACTGACGTTTCATCATAGCCCGATATTCTATCATAAATACTATATGCATCATAGTTTATAATTTTATTGGGTTAGCTTTCATACAAATTATGTTCATTCCAACTTAGTATGTAATATTTTGTTTTTATAAAATAATAGTGAACAATTGGTCAAAGTTCAGTTTAATTATCTCATGTTATAATTTCCATAGACTCAGGAAATATGTTTAATGGATATGAAACAATGTTATGGTAACAACTAAAATCAGTGTTACTGTATATCAGACGATTTGTCCTGAAAAGGATGCCTATTTTCATGTTTAGCTTTATAAGTCAGTTGAGTTTAAAGGATCTATGTAAGCAACAATTGCTGTTGTTAGCTCTTTTCTAGTAGAGCTTATTTCTTACTGTAAAGTAATATGTATAAAATGAAATATTTTTTCTCAAGAACATAGTTATATAGATAGTATAAAGCCAAGCTGGTGAAACAGTAAGTTTGTCGTTAAAATAATGATATTACTTGTAACATAATTGAATCTAGACATTTATGATGCAATCACACGTTGAGACACTTTATTTTGACATCATACCAATTCCTCCCTAGTTCCACTTTGTGGAACTAGCAACAAATTTACTAGACAACTTCTTTCGTCATGTCTGCTTGTAATGGTAGCCTAGCAAACCGCCTCTAGCAACAAACCCTCTTGTTCCACTTCGTGGAACTATGACTTCACTGTCTCTAGTGACATCACCATCTCTACCAAAACCTATTGCATGCCCTCTGGTGACCCTTTGTGTAACCATGACGTCATCATCTCTACCCTGTCCCCCCCGTATGGTTAATTGTGTTGAAATATCTAATTATGCTAACTAACAATAATGTTTGAAGTCACTTTACATACTTTTACCCATGGTTTTACAAATTAACTATGATATTACTATATATATATATATATATGTCTCCAGCAAGCATTTAATATACTATGAATCTGTTTTGTTCTAAAATTATGTGAATATGTGGCAAATCAACCATTTCGAGCTCATACATTAGTCATATGATTTAAATTTAACAACAAAAATAAATTCTATCAACTTGAAAACAAATCTGAATAAATGATTTATATTACTTTATGTCCAAAAGGTAGGTATTCCTTGTGCTTGCATCATCTTCCATAATTCGCGAGATTTTCTTGTGAATCTTATTGATTTTGTATCAAAACTGAATAATTAATGCAAACACGACCTATTTAAAGGTACGTGAAATTCTAGCTAGACTGTACTATAGTATAATTAATAAAAAATTAGATTTACTTTGTAAAGGATTAGAAAAGTGGAGTATATCATAACCTCCCATGAACATCTGTGACATAAAGTAGCAGAAAACATGCTTCAGTATGAAGTTCTGAAACAATTAGAACATATTACATATTCCTATTGATAGGAAAGTTAAACCAGAGAGTAAAATCGTTATTCTTCTGAAGAGAAGACAGTTGAAATAATTACTTTCTACATCTTCATTTTTTGCTAGAACTTGTAATAAAGACATGTAAAAAATAGGACTGATATTAATATTATCCCATACAAAAACATATTGGTTTAATCACTGGATGCAGCACCTAGGATTTTTTTGCACTCATTATGTTGAAGCGTATGTTAAGAACCAATAATCCTCGTGCATAACATGAATTATGGAAAGCAAAGAAGGAGGAGTGGTGGTGTGTTTGGAACATGATAGCGGTACGACAAAGTCTTAAGGAATAGAACTTATTTTGCAAGTGCTATTTCAAAATCCACGGTCATAAGATACAGCATGACTGGGCATGACAATATGGACTATAATGTCGTGGTGAAGTCCAAATACGTTATAACATACTCAACTGCTTTATAATTATATTTTGAATTTGTAGCACCGAGTTCTAATATGAAAAGAAAATCTCTAACTTAATAAATAATTTTATTTTCAGGTTTTTACAGGACCAGGTTTATTGCAAATCATAAAACTGTCACTTTCCGTGGTTACGTATCTGTTCCTCTTTACTATTTCTCATTACCTTATAAAGAATTTGGACAAATAAAATGTTTGGCTGTTCGATACTCGTACCAGTTATTACAAAAAGGCCAGTGTGTGGAAATATTATATAAAAGTCCTCCAAGAAATGGTGTTTTAAAGGTAAGAAATTAAAGCTCTATTTTTAGATAAAACGTCATTAAGGTAAGCATACATGAATGTGGTAGTTGTGTTGTACCATCTTAATCCCATTTGACTTCATTGAAGAGGTGGAATGCATAAAACCGATGTTCAATTAACCAGTGTAACCCAGTGATGAAACTGATTAATGTATACATAAAATATTTTGGCTCTTGAAAAATCCTTCAATTTTCTATATATATATATATGTTAAACATTTCTTTTATTTTTCACTGGAAGTGAAATTGAAATGAGAATATGTGACGTAGAGGTCTAATGATTTTTTTATACTTCACTGTACCATCTATTGTGGACTGCAGTTTCACCTCTTCAAGGCTCATCAGCATAGCTTGAGTGAGCAAACCAAAGAAATATCATTAAGTGCAGTCCACAGCAAAGGGTACTGCCAATGAAAGAATGCATTAGGCCTCTACGTCACAGATTAGCTTTTCAATTTCACCTCTGGTGAAAAAAACACACGAAGTCTTTAATATGTATACAATATTTTTACTATTTAAACATGTACTATTGATAACGTTGTAATTCACACTTGCTAGTCTACGAATGACTCTCTGTCCTTCTTCATAAATTGTAAGGATGGGTGAACACTTAATGGAGTAAGTAAAGTTATCTGTGAAATTCACATTGGTTAGAGTAATGGGTTTTTATTTTTGGATAAACGTTCTTGCATACTCAAATATAAAAAAATGTATATGTATCTAAACATCTTCGCACACCCTTCCTAAGAATACATATATGTAACTATCAAAAACTATAAACACAAGATCCAAAAGAGCAAGATTCTGAGTGATACTGTTTTCAATTGTATTTTACATTTGTAAAGTCCCAAGATGTTTTAATAAAAAATATTTCATACAATGTCATTATCTGTAAACAGTACAAAATAATAGTCATAATACCTAAAACTAATTTAAATACATCATTTGAAGTATAATCATTTTATAACTTAATCGGGTGTGCATATTTTTTGATGTTCTTATTTTTAAAGAAGAGCTTTTTAAGCCCGAAGTAAATGGATACATTTTATAATGTTTATTACGTTTTTCTTTTCACCAGAATAAATTGGTGATTATTTTACTTTCAATTTTAACTGTTGTATTGAAATTTCATCTTACTTTGGACGCTCTATATTTTGATAACTTACGAATTTTCGTTATAATGCAGGTTTCACCCAAATCTGGTCTTGCTTTAACTACGCCATTCACATTGGATGCTACTCAGGGTTGGTTCACGGAAGTTGATAATCATCCTCTTAGTTACAGATTTGTTTACAGGAGATCCAAGATCCCTGAAGAGATAACCATAGCAGAAGTGAAAGGTCACATTCCACGTATAGATAACGTGAGAATGCCCTGTGGTACGTTTTACTTTTATTGGGTTTAAGTAATCAGTATGAGGCTAATGTTTTTCATCTTTTGTAATCCACAGCAATTACCAAATTTTCTATTATTCTATCTCATCGTACCCCCCCAAAACAACAACAACAACAAACAAACAAACAAAACAATAAATCAAATTAAGTTTTGACCTTCTCTGATTATATTTTTGGTTGATGATATCAAAATATGAGTTATTTTCAAGAGTTTATGTCATATTTAAGCTAGAACGATTCACCATTATTAATCTATCTCATCGTACCCCCCAAAACAACAACAACAACAAACAAACAAAACAATAAATTAAATTAAGTTTTGACCTTCTCTGATTATCAAAATATGAGTTATTTTCAAGAGTTTATGTCATATTTAAGCTAGAACGATTTTTTAAATTGTGTGATATTAAATAAACCGACTTTTCTTCTTTTAGCCTTCCGCCACTGATACAGCGGAATGTCTGCGGACTTATACGCTAGAAACCGGGTTTCGATACCCGTGGTGGGCAGAGCCCAGATAGCTCACTATGTAACTTTGTGGTTCATTAAAAACAACCAATCCTTCTTTTAGTTTAGGAATATGAAGTTTTTTGTTCACACAATTTCTAAACATTTTAAATTATATTTGTTGGAGTATATGCTAACACATATACACAACCATTTTTGGACAGTGTTGACCCTATTCCTCTACTAAATACATATTGTTATACATTACCATTTTGATAGTCTAAAGGTTTCCTATATTTACATTTCTTTAGGACTTTTCAAATTGAATGAAGGAGAAGAGACATACAAGATTTTATCTTCTCCATATTTCTCAATGAAAGTGATCGAGTTAGGAGCATGTCTTGTTTTTTTTGTTTTTGACTTTAGCGCAAAGCTACTCGAAGGCTATTTTCGTCATTCGTCCATAATTTAGTAGTGATAGAATAGAGAGAAGGCAGCTAGTCATCACCACCCACCACGAACTCTTGGGCTAGTCCAGGTCTATTTCCCTGTTCCTTTCCACAAACTCTAATGTTATGTTTCTTATATTGTCAATTTCCTAAATTGCAGAATCTTAATAAAGCACTGCAGAATAGCCACCCTCAGGCAATTCTCCCATACTATACATTAGAATATTAGAAATGTTGTTGTTTGTTTGTGTTTGAAGTTAAGCACAAAGCTACAAAATGGGCTATCTGTGCTCTGCCCACCACGAGTATTGAAACCCTGTTTCTAGCGTTGTAAGTCCGCAGATATACTGCTGTGCCACTTGGGGGGGGGGGTGCTTAGAAAAAATTAAATATACTTCTCTATAATCTTGCTTAATAAATAATTGTATTTAATAATGTATTTCCTGTCGAGGAAATAAACCGATAAAATATAGAGTTGCAAAAAAGTCTTTCCACAATTTGCTACTTTTGAAATGTTCCATACTTGCATGCTTTAAATGCACAAAAATATAAATAATTATTTTTTTAGTTGTAGGTAGTCACATTTTGGAAGATGGACATAATTTTCTAACAACAAAAAATTTGAATATTACTTCTAACTTACCCAAATATTTTATTTTTCATAATTTTACCAAAGAACGTCCAATAAAAATTTTAAAAAATGGTAAAAGATTGTTATTAAGCACAAAGCTACAACAAGGGCTATTTCTGCTCTATCCACCACATGTATCGAAACTCGGTTTTCAGCAGTACAAGTCCACAGAAATATCAATTATGCCACTTGGGGGAAATGTACATAGAGCTTCAGATTATCTGTTTATCCAGCTCAAAAATTAGTGTTTTTACATTAATGTTTAAAGAAATTTCAATAACAACTTAAATTCTGGTAGAATAAAACGCTTTTCATTATGATTTTCTTTAAAACAGGACAAAATACGAAAGAAATACTGTTCGTCTCTGTTTATGTGTGTGATTGTAATAAACTTTGTAGTGACTCGTTAACTTCAGTGACTATAGAATGCCCACAAAATGACACAGCTAGTGGAATAGCTGATGTAGCCAATGGACTTCAGGTAGAAATTAGCAAACGTGAGTATTTTTCGTATCATATATTCCTAACAAAGTCTGTTTTATTCTTCAATGTGTTTAACAGAACAGACTTAAGCTCAGTGTCAATGAAAAGGTTGATATCATATAATTTTGAATATGACGTCGTGGAGATATCAGCTAAAGCTCTGTCTATGTTATAGATTAGTTAATTATGGATAACTTTGTGGGCATACGTACCAATACAGGACACAACATTCATGAAAAACTCTAATTTTTATAAAAATATAGGAAGTGGAAACCATAAGAAAGGGTGTTCGCTACCTAGGTTAACAAATAATACAAAACTGGAACTTTTAACTCGAACGTTATTTTATGCTAAACTGGTAAGTTATATAACCCAGGAATTCAAGTATAGTATTTCCTAATTTTGAAAACTGACCAGAGAGAGAAGGCCACCAGCTAGCAGCACATGCCACCACAGTTTCTTTGTTCGGCTCTTTGAATCGAATGACGGTATTGGCCATTACTTATGTAATGACCCAAAACCACAGCTGAGCTTGTTCAACGACCTTTCGTCCAAAGTCTTGTCAATCTTAAACAATTAAATTTTTCACATGTTATAATTTTATAGTTGTAACTCTTTCAACTTAATTGAATATATTGTTAATATTGGGTGTAATATTATACGAAAACACTATAATAAAGGAAAATGTTGCATTACAGGGTAACTTGTTGCATAGAATGGCAACACAATTTGCTAAAAATGTTTCCTTGCAGAAAATGTAGATATGTGTTTTTTAGGTTATCATCTTCCAAATATAGCTTTCTAACACTTTTTTAGTAACATTAAAATAGTGTGAAATATAGGCATTTTAGTGTTAGAAGGCATTTTAGTTCTTGATGCAACAGGTGAGAATAATTTCAATATGTTTTATGCAGGTAACTTCCAACGTAGCTTGGCTCTGGCAGGTGTTATTATGAAGACGTTTAAGTGGGGACAACATATTTCCAGTTTAGAATTGTCAAAACGGCAAGCTTATCTATTGTGCTCAAAAGCGGCTATAAATACACTTGAATATTACAGCAGAAGGTGAACGGTTTTTGTTTTTTACTTGTTATGATATCCAAATTTCCATACAACATATGTTTTTTTTTTACTTTTATGATATCGAAATTTCCACGTAACATATGTTTTTTTTTACTTTTATGATATCCAAATTTCCATGTAACATATGTTTTTTTTACTTTTTATGATATCCAAATTTTATGTAACATGTAACATATATACCTACAAATCTGCAAATTTTACCAAAAAATAATTTTAAAAGTTCAGTAATCATTTATTGCTATTAGGTTACCTAATTCAATATTATCGCATTTAATTGGTTTTACTTCTTTATTTTTAATGTATCCCATGATTACTTTAAGTTGTAAAGTTCTTAAATCGCTTCCGACTCGGCTTATATGAGCTAGATATTCAAGAAATTCTAGAGACAATCTAGGATTTGTCATTTGTTAATATGTCTTCTAAGCTTCGAATTAAATTCTGCTGTTCTTGTTACCAAGAGTTAAACTAATCATTTTCCAAGAAATTGCAAATTACTTTTAAGATCTTTTATTCACTCTAAATGGATTCACGTGTTTGTAATCGATTCTATACAATGGTAGCTGCTACGTAGTTTAGTGTAAGAATCGGTTGGGATAGAGAGAGTTAAAAAAGCTCTAAATATTTGGTCAGTCCCTTAGGGATCCGGGACTTGTAGCACTGTTGAAAAATTATTTTATGGAGCAGCCCTTTTTTCTAAATTCAGCCAGACTTGGAAGATACGAGCATGTAACTATAAAGCTAGTTTAGAAGCTACTGGTAACAAAGTTAAAATAAATAGGTCCTTGTAAAGAGACAGGGCATATTGAAATTCTTGAAGCATTAACATCTAAGCCACAGGTGTAAGTGTGTGAGGATGTCGGAGATTATGAGAGTGTGCTTAATGATAGGTCAGGACGACAGACCTGGTTAGTTAAGAAAATAGTACAAGTACGTTATATACTAGAAAGTGGCCATTGAAATGCATTCGCCATTTCGTGATTGAGTTACTAACTCTTTGCTTAAAACTAATGAAATTTTATATATAGATACGGACTTAAGATCCACACAGCTAGTATTAAAAACTGATGTAGTGTCTGTGAATGTCTGATTAGACAAATGAATGCAAAAATATGAATTTGTGAACTGGTAGGTATCAACCTAGAAAAGTACTGGTGGAACAGGGGATACAGAAGATATTTACTGATTAATTGTACATTTGACCACCCATAGAATGCTGCTTCACGCTGAGTGGCTGCATCAGGGGATACGGGGGAAGGAGTAGAGATAGTGAAGTCATAGTTCCAGTTTGCCTCACCAGAGTCACCCCTCCCCTTGCAACACGCCTTCTGGCGACAAAATAGAATGTCATACCCTAGCAATGCTTTCGTCATAGTTCTATAAGGTAGCACCCGAAAGCATGTCGCTAGAGGAGGGGTAAAGTAATAAATGCTCAGGTAGTTCATGAGTGAACCACCAGAAGATCATGTAGATCAACAGATATCAACGTGTCTCAACACGTGATTATGTCATAAACTTTACATTTTTCGCTTCAGTAACAGTCAAAGTCTTAAAATTAACACTTCATCTAATTTGCATATTGTTCTTTTATAATTATCAGTACTAAAAATTTTAATCTCTATCACAATTACAGTTCCACTTTAAAAGTAAAGCTTGCATTAAATCTGCTATTTTAATCTCTAATTTTTATCTTTATCGTCAACTTTATGGTTTTCACTTATATATTTAATTGAATTACATACATTTTACAAAAGTAGATGTTGTTACTATTACTGGATAGTGTTACTAAGAGCAGTGTTGCTGTAGTTCTGTAGGACTGCATACGGATTTCAACTTATCTGAACATATTTTTTAGTTTTTTTACATATTTAACTACATCACGTGTGCTTACAAAGGCAGGTGATGTTTCTAGTGCATTCAACGTACTGTATTATATAATTATAGTTTTCATTTTTATATTTAATTTGAAAACATACTTTTACATTTTCTAATGTTTTATATGTAAAACATTTATTACTAATTCATTTGTTTATATATTTCTATAATTACTACAATGTATAACACAATTTTACATATCTTCATCCTGAAAAGGACGTTTATTTAAATTTCTAATAATATACAATAACTTAAATTTCATGTTTAGCTGTATAAGTCGATCTACATAATTGTACCACTAAAGTTAATTTTAAAAGAATCTACGTGATTATCTATGTTTAATCATTATTGTAGAAATGAAAACTAATATTCATACATTTCTGTAAATATTTTCACATATCCTTAGGCATATGTTGACAGATCTCTAGCAAAAGTAATTGCGTACAGGTGTTATTTTCATTTCTATCTGAGACTCATTAACTTTGAACGTAAACGACAGAAGTAATACTCTGAACAATATGGACACTTCAACATTATTGGATATTTAGTTTGACACATCATGACCTTTTACTTAGCTTTGATATGTCACTGAATTTAAAAGTCAGTAAATATAGTTTATTAATTCTTTCATTTTACATGGTGATACTAAACACTAAATGTATGTTCATGATATTCTGTTTCTCAAGATATAACGGGACATGTTCAATATGTTCATTATAGTTAGTGTACATTTCTTTTATACTTTCTACTCAACTAGACTCCATGAATTGAATATTCGTGTTTTGAGGGAACTAAGTTACCGACTACATGTACAATCTTAATAAATCTAAAGAAAAATGAATCAAAAGAAGTGCGAGTTAATCATATTTTCACCTTCAAGTAAAGATTACTTAAATAAGTTGAAATATTAAATTTCAAGATTGACTTATATTCAAGTTTGTTGCATATGAGTTAATACGCTTCAAAATTTTTAATATTCACCTTCTCCTCATAAGTATCTAAAACAGCCTTCTCTTCAATTTTAAGTTACCTGTATTATCATTATTTTCTTTTTTTTAGTGTATTTTTCACCATATTTCTATTAAAAGTACGAACATACAGCGTAGTACGTATAATATTTTAGAAGTTTCACATGATTATGGTGATAAAATTTTCAATGTCTGACAATTTGTGTTTGGAATTATTTATATTACCAGGGTGCTTATTTTTACATAGTTAACCTAATATAATCTTATTTGATGTTAAAATGTTTCTCTCAAGTATCGTAACTTCTAACTTCTTCTCGATTGCTTCTTTGAGGATTCAAAATAAGTCTCATATAGGTTGTTATATTTCACTAAATTAACTACTTCTATGGGTATTTATTTGTTTGTTAGGAACACGTCCCAGTTGCATGGAAAAAAGTAGACATAAGACTGTCTTAGATTCTTTTAAACCCTGTTTCTAAAGTGTTTCTTTAAGATCTTGTATATTTTGTAGCCTTTTCAGAGTACCTTATCTTATAAATGAAGTGTTTGATGTCTTGAATGATGTAATGAATATATTTTCGAGTGCAACAATGTCATGTAGAATAAAGGCATCGTTACATCGACTAATTACTGTAATGATCGAGCTACTAGAAGAAAAACAGTGTCGTAAAAAGTCACCATTTGTTGGTAAGTTATTTTTAGTGAAAAAATACTTGTATAAAGTGCTAGAAACCTTTTTCGCTGTTACTCCAAATATTGTTCCCGAAAACATTTTCAGAAAGTAAAGTACTTTAGTAAAGTATTGTGGTTTGGAGTATTTATAAAGTTTTGGTTTTGTGTATTGTCGAGATGACTTCTTTGCAACTTTGTGAACATCTCGCATTGAGTGTTTTAGTAATTCAATTCAAATAATTTTTGACTTCTCTATAACACAGAAGGAGAAATGATTTCAGTTGCGCAGAGTTAGATTGGTCAAGGATTTAAATAAAACAAATTTATATATATATACATATGAAGGTTCTAGATTTTTTCAAATTTATTTTTGAGTTCATTATGTTGCATTAATATCATTTATAGAAATAGAACACATTATTTCTAAGTAATATTTCATTTTAAACATACCCAGAAGATATTTCTTTTGGAATTAAATCAAACACCATAATTAAAATGAAATAACATATAAATGACTCAAAAAACATACAAAAAATAACTTATTTTATAAAACAACAGTAAAAACTATTTTGCCTGTTTTAGTGTCAACAAAAAATATACACAAAAATAGGCTATCTGACTACTCTGGGAATTTGAAACTCTTTATTTTTTTACATTATAATTCTGGAACTTACCAGTGAATAACTTGTGGACTTTTTAGTTTAATTCGATCTAGGGAAATACCTTTTTGTTTCTTCAATCGAATTACGTTATATCTGATTAATTACTACTGTTAAAAGCTAAACCGATCAACTATATTGCTTCTATTACACCCCCTGATATTCTTTAGTAATTTCAACCTTTATTGTTTGCAAATAACGAATTAACAAATTAGATTAATATGCCAAGTGATATGTCAGTCCTTCCTTTTTCAAGACAAAAGTATTTGAATTTCATTTGTAATTATTTCTTGATATAGTTTGCATCTTATTTAACAAAAGTGTTATAATTAATAAGATATTGTCCTTCTTAATGTATGATACTATTTGTCTTGTTGTATAAACTATATATCATGGTAAACCTGCTGAGATAAAGAAACTACACCCTGTGAGCAGGTATTCAAGCTGTAGAATAAGAACATAGAATACAGAAATTGAGCTTTCAATTTGAAGAAGATAATGACAGATCTTGCAATAAATCATTTTATATTATAAGCGTTTAATACTTATTCTCGTTTTCACAATTACTACAGTTACGTTGATGAAGCTTCCTTATATGTATGAAGAAGCTATCTTTTCACAATAATACATGATTATAAGGTACCACAATAAGATATGCCTATTAATAATGATATTATGATAATAATAATAATAATATTATTAATAAAAATATATTAATAATAATATGCCTATTCAAGTTTTTTATTTACTGGCCAAATAAGGAATTTTACAACTTTTTATGAGCGTTAACCCTAAAAGTACAGCTACATATACAGAAAAATCATTCATTATATGTTGATAATTTTCGATTAACACTTTATAACATACACCAATTTTCTATAGGTTAATATTACGACTTGAAAAAAATACTATGGAAATGAAGAGCTAAGTGATACTATAAAATTAATGGCAAGTTGTAAGCTATATGTAAGAAAGAAACAAAATAATAGAAAACGCTATACCATTCTGACTCACGTATTTACACTAACCATAATTTGATTTTTTTTCAATAATACTACAAAATCTCAAAGTAATTTTCAAGAACTGTTTTTAATAGAAGCTAAAAAAAATTTTAGAAATTTTATGAATATAATCTAAATTACAAAGAATAATACTTAAATTTTACTTAATTTATTGAACTAATTATAAGAATAAGCTAAACATGATTAATACAAATATATTACAAGGTAAATAAAGTTTAAATTATACAAGCCTATAAGAGTCGATTCAGAGTCTTAGAAAAAAATAGTTTAGTCAGAAAAAACGTAAGAGCTGATAAAAAGTTGAAATACAACAAAAATTCATGTGTGTTTTAATTTTTAATCATATTAATATATTTTCCTGCTGACTGATTTTTTAAAACGTTGTAGCCTTGAAAATTATTTTTCGGTAATTTATTATGATATAAAAAGCAATCCGAAATGTTTATTTTATTTTCTTTTTTTAGAATTTTGGCGGGCATGGGCTGGTACCGGTGTCTTTACTCGTCCCGGTCATGCCGACTGTTATTCCTTATCTGAAAGAAAGGTAAGCTCAACTTGTATCTTTTGATTTTTTACAATATTTTCCTTTTTAAATATGCGATTTCCTAGATTGCAAATACGTATAATGAAAATGTTATTTAACTTCATAATCCGATTACTAATACTTCGTTACTCATTTATTATACAACTATACTATATAATGAAGTTCCGCACAATAATCGGTTGTTCTTAAAATATTAGCAAAACGGACGCCTTTTTAAGTTTAATGGATTTGACAGCTACAAGAATCATTCTGATTATGAAACTTTTTAAATCTAGAATAAGGCAAACTGGTGTATTTGGCATAGTTTGGGGAAAGATAAATAAAAGAGAGGGCAAGCAACGAGAAAGGTAAAGGAGACCGTGAGATGTGAGCGCGATGAATAAACCGAGAGAGGGGAGACGAAGGAAAATATGCTTCCAGTAATAACCAAAACTAGTTATAAATATATGTATTATTGATATAGCAACAGGCAGAAGTTTGTTATGCTTAGATTTTACTTGACTCAATTCCCAATAAAAATAAGTACAATCTTAATAAAACTGAAGAGAAAGCGAAGTGTGTATTTAGTACTATCGTAGCAAAATTGACTGAGATAAAGTGGTGTCAGAAACGGTCTTTTTTAAAGTGGTGTCAGAAACGGTCTACAATAAAGTGGTGTCAGAAACGGTCTACAATAAAGTGGTGTCAGAAATGGTCTACAATAAAGTGGTGTCAGAAACGGTCTACAATAAAGTGGTGTCAGAAACGGTCTACAATAGGGTGGTGTCAGAAACGGTTTACAATAAAGTGATGTCAGAAACGGACTACCATAATGTAATGTCAGAAACGGTCTACTATAAAGTGGTGTCAGAAACGGTTTACAATAAAGTGATGTCAGAAACGGACTACCATAATGTAATGTCAGAAACGGTCTACTATAAAGTGGTGTCAGAAGACGATCCACAGTATACTAACATTTATTTTATTGGTTTTTGAAAACCCATTTAACTGTTAAATATAAAACTGCACAATCGAGTATCTTTGCTATTCCTCTTAAAGGGATTAAATCCTGATATTGAACGTCCAGTTTGCCATTAAACAAACCGGAGACATTTCACTTCCTTCTTGTTTTTTTTAAACACACGAAAATGGCGTTTATTCTTCCTGATATAGTCGAGTATATAGCTACCACCCTCAGATTCAGAATTAGAATTAGTTTGTCTTTGTTCAGCAATAAGCTTTGTAGTCTGCGATTTGGATTGAAAATTACTCCAAGTTAAAAAGAATTGTTATATTAGATAGATGATATAGCGAGTAGCTGAACATTTGAAGCATCTAGAAGTTTGCCACCCGGATTGATTTTGATGCTTAAAAAGTTGCGTGGGTTTTTCCAGCCAGCTTGTTAACAGATGTATTACCTGTCTGCATATTTCCTACCTTGGAAAATAGAGCCTACAGTTAAAATTATACTTTTATAAGTTAATATATAGATACTACCCTCAAGATAAACCATGGAAAATTTCCTAGCCTATTATCAGAGTGAAAGACTTTTTCCTGTTCAAAGACGAACAGCATTCTATATGGCGAAGGTAAGCGTTACAAAAGCAGCTATTCACTATAAGGACACTACACATCCAACATTCACACTTATAACCGACTTATCAATCTGAAAAAATGTTAATTCTTTATTCAGGGAAATTCAACATGGAAGTATTAATAAAATAAATCATACTTGAAGCATTTTGCTCATCGTAGAGTTAATAGATCTATTTAATTTTGTTTTTCTTATTACAAAAATATAAAGCTTTAATTGTTTTCTGCAGTTAGCGTTTTCAAGTTGTTAATCACAAAGCTAGACAATGGGCTATCTGTGCTCAGCCCTTAATACGTATCGAAATCCGATTTCTAACGTGAAAACCCCTCATCATTACTTCTGAGCTACAGGAGGCAAAATATTACGTTTTTTTCTTTATTTTTGAGTGGAAAGCTACACAGCAGGATATATCTGTACTCTGTACATCGCAGAAAATCAAACTTAGCGCTAACCCCCTGGAGAACCAGAAAATATATGTTAAAATGATTTTTTTTTCAATTGTTTCAATGAAAGTATATCGCCAACATTACACATAAGACCTCAGTTACTATAATCTGTTACTTTATCTTAATACATCTTAAAGTTAATAATGCTTCACATTTTTTCCTTTGGTTTTATTACCTACAGTAGCATTACCCCCTCAATATGCGCTAATACTATTTGCACTCTCATTTTTCTGTATATGATTCATATTGCAAAATTTCTTTGTAGACAACATTTCGAGTCTAATAACTTCTATTTACAAGTTTCCTTTGATATCTTTAAAGCTTCTGAGTCTCGAAAATGAGACATAAACCTTTCCATGACAGAAACTGTTTTCGGTAAATCTAGTCCTGTTTTATGGAACGTTTGGCCTTGAATTTTATTTATAGTCATCGCAAAAGCGATTCTTATCAAAAACTGGCTTCGCTTGATATTAAGTGGAATTGTTGGACTGTTGAGATCAAAACTCAATATCTCCGTTTCAATGGTATTAATATGAAGATTTGTTATTATGAGGCGAACTCCATATACTATATTTCTCTTAATGTCTAAGTTTCTAATCAACATGACTATTGTTCCCTATTTTAATATCATCTTCTGTAGCGGTTAGCCTGCAGGGGTTAGCCTATTGATATATTCTGTTGGTATATTACTTTGTTCGTTTCGATCATCAGTGACAATGCTGTCCCTATGAAAATAAGTTTTCGATTCTCTTATTAAATTGTTTTCTACCGCATTTCTTTTGATTTTTAAATAATTTTGGGAAATAATACTTTTCTATTTTTTTATGTTTTAACATTTTCTGGTATTCATTTTTTATAAAACATTTATTCACCTAATATTCTTCTTGTAATTTAGGAATTTATTCTATTTTCTTATTTTCAAGATTTAGTAACCATTCGATAAGCTTTTTTTTTTCGAATACAGATATTAATTTGTTTCATTTTCGGCCCAAAATTTCCAAGATTTTACCGATGTTTCAATTATTGTACAGTGAGATCCACCAAATACAATAATTTGGCTTCCATACAGTTCATTTCTTTCACTGACGTCTCTAAGTACTATATCCAAGCCATTTAAGGCAATGCTTTCTGTTATCGACGCTTCATTTTATAAAATTAATCAAGCCTTTTTCAATAATTCTACATATTCGTTATAATTCTTGAAACAGAATTTTCTTAAAGAGACTCTGAAAATTGAAATGCAGAGCGAGTTTTTCTACTTCCTGGTAGTAAATGGGCAGTAATTCTAGTCCAGGAAATTTGTTAATGTTATTTGTTTTCTCCTCTTAATATATGCATTAAGCATATGTAAGTGTTTCTCTTGGTTCATCTAGAAAAAATGTCTTGGAATCACTCTCTCAATTTACAGCAAGTTTAGTAATATTATTCTTATTTGATCATATCTTCTTTAATTAATTCTTCGTCGAACATATCTTCTCTTTTCGGAAGTGTAATTTCGTTGTCACTACTTTTTTACTATGTTGCATCAATAAAATCTATATTTTCGGAAATAAGTTGTCACGAGTAAGAATGAAATTTTAGACAATATAATTTAAAAATGTTTCGTAATGTTTTCGTGGATCTTCTGAATTACAGAAAACTCATACATATGAAAAATGTCTCATTTGATTTGGCATCTTAAAAGTTGCAGCTTCCTCGAGGATTTTTTCCATTCTGCATCATCGTCAAGAAGATTTAATTCTCTAACTGCGTCTCTTAAAGAAGAACAAGTCCTTCTATTAATGGACTTCACTTCGAGCGAAACAACTTCTTTCACGTGTATCAAAAGCAATCTCAGATAATATACTTCCTTTTGAGAGGGACCTACAGAACAGAGGTGACAAATGATGGCCTCTGAACCTCGTCTTTGTTCCTTCAGAGCCTTACTGGATTTTTCACACATGAATGTCCATGTATGAGAAATTCTTCTGATTTAGCTTATGCCATGAGATTAACATTGTTTCTTGGTTAGACTCGTTCAGTAGTGCTTGCTCTCTTTGTCCAACAACAACAAACAATAGTTGTTACATTGGTAAAGGCACACCTGACCTCATTATGGTAAGTGATTGCCATCCATTTCAATATAAAAAGCACCAAACACCTTCTAACGCACTAAAAAATCTTGAATTTATTCTAAATTGTCTGCTTGGATTTGTCTTTTAATTTGAATGTTTGCACAATTGTAACCCTTGTAAAGATATAAATATTAATTCTTTACAGCTTTAACGTTTGAACAAACATCAACATCGATATGGGTATTGTAGTTTAAGCATAAAAAGGTGTTGTACGACACGATCCAGCAATTAACTACTTTGATTTTTTTCCCTGACTTTAATTAGGAATTCTTATTCCATCATTCCTTCCTTTCTATGGAGGAAATCCATTACGTTTACAATTTTATTTTCTACATAATCCTTAGTAACGTTTTGTAAGTTTATCCATACACACTGAGAAATGATTTATTTCACCACAACCAGGTATTATACGTGATTTTACTAAAACAACTAGATGTGCATTAGTTTTTAAACAAGGAAGTTCTGCATTTACCATTATAAAGTTGGCTTTATTATCACGTGTTTTGTATTCATTGCCAAATATTATCAGTATATGTACCTGAGGTAAGCATCTCTTCTAAAACTCTATTTCATATACATCAGCTGAACTTTTGTATTTTTTTATTTCAAAAATACCTACCTTTAACAAATCTCTTAAAAGTTGCCGAAGTTTGAATCAAAACACTCTACCCACAATGTCTGTTCTGTTTTCTACTCTTTTCTAAGCGTTTAGGTTATCTACAAACTATATCCACTTACGGTTGCACGTAAATGTAATAAAAAGATCGGGTTTCCAGAATGTTTAGCAATTGTCATTGTACGTTGGAAACATTGTTGCATATTATGAAAGTAGAAGGCAAAATAACCATACGAGAAAATTGTAGCCTTGACGTTATGATGTTCTATGTTCCATAGTGTATACAACTCCGATATGTCAACCAAATTCACCATATGAGAACCACATAGGATATGCCATTGGATTTGGCAAATGTCTATGTTAGATATTTATTAATCCTTGATCTCTGTATTAAACAGTAAGTGATCTTTCACGTGCTGTTTCGCCATTATTTCCAACAAAGTTAGTTGCTATGCCTGATGCTCGTGGTTCATTATATATATGTATATCTTTTGATAGATATTTTCTGAGAAACACTGTAACCGAGCACAGTTCTGTCTCTCTTTTTTTTTCCTGCTTTATATTCTTCTCCATTTTGTACCTCCTTTATTAACTTAAATGATATGATAAATGGCTATATGGTTGTAATCACATGTAAAAGTTGACATAGAGATCTTTTGTTTTGTTTTTTTGAAGGTGTTCTTGTGAAAACTGATCTGTGTCAAAAATATACAAACTGGAGCATTTGTTTTTATTTCTTTGTTAACTATGCCGAAGCAATGGTGTATTTACCCATGCATTCTGAAGCAAGATGTATTTTTTCCTTAGGACTTGTAGGATGAGCGCACATTGAACCAACGAAAAGAGAACTGTTAAGGTTTCAAATTTGATCTAACTGTATTTTTGTTGCATTGTCGTTGCATTCAAGTACTTGTTGTGGTAGTGTTGGCATTCATGTCGGTTCTACAGGTATTTTTTCCGTTATAGCATCATAGTTTATAGCCACTACTGGTCTTTTCTTCCTTAAAGTGGAGTGTGTGGCAATGCTAACTCACAAATGTAAAAGGTCCTATGTAATGTGAAGGTACCTAGTTCTCTGAAAATTTATGAAGGAAATTTAAATACTGTTAACGATGTTTAATTTGCCTTTGATCTCTATCAAGTTTATGTGCAACCATGTCTCTTTCCTGATCTTCAATTCTGCTCTCTTTATTTTGCCTGGCAAGTCCATGTGCAGGCGTGTTTTTTGTTCTTCCCTTCCGTGCTCTTCACTTTTCTGGTAAGTCTATCTATAGGCGTTTTTCGTTCTTGTTGTTCCCTTCTGCTCTTATCATTTTCTTTGGAAATTCAATGTGAAGCCATACAGCTTTCCTGTTCTGTCTTTATGAGTTCTTCGTTTGATCTTTACTTTTCTTTTTCTTCACTCTTTGCAACAGTGGCTAGATTAATAGTTTTCTTTTTTGGCATTTTCAGATATAAATTAAAAGAATAAAATAAAGGATGAAACATGTGTAGACTAGATTTTGAAAACCTGTTTGCAGACTCACTTTTTCTTTAATATTGTTTTATTTAACTCTGTTGAAGTTATTATTTATTATTTAAATAAATCCCTTAAATGAGCCTTGGTATTTAAGTAAAAATCTATAAATGAAAAACATTGGAAAAAGAAAATATATCTTCATGTTTACACAAAGATTCGCCTCCCAGTGGCTTAGCGGCAAATCTGTAGGCTTATAACGCTAAAAACGGGTTTCGATGCCCGTGCTGGCCACAACACATATAACTCATTGTGTTGATTTGTACTTAACGACAAAAAAGTACGAGGATTATAAAATACGAAATAAAGATTATAAATATGTATAAAATGACGATTTTCATCTCTGTGATCTATGTAATGATACGAAATCTACATATTAGAAATCTAAAATAAAGATAAGAAAAATAAAAAAAAATAATGGCAAGATCTATTGCTTTTAAGTAAGGAAAAGATTCGTTATTAGAATTTCCTTTATTGTTTGATCAGTGGTTCCATACTTTTAACATCATGACCAGTTGTTATCACTTTACCACAACTATTATGCAGGAAATCAGCATTATGAACACAACTAAAATATCACGTAAAACGAACATTAGACCTACTTTTAGGCCTATGAAACTTACATTACGACTGAGCTCAGTACCTTTAGCTTCACAGTTAAATGTTTTGATACCACCAAAAGTATTCCTCTCATCAAAATGGTTATTTTGAATAAAAGCTTTAGTACTGACTGCTTTAAATTTAACTATTTTATCTTGAAGTTGAACTTGTTTAAGTTATGTTCAAGTAGACTATATTATCAGTACAAACACACTGTAAAAAAATACACAAGATGTGGAAAAATGTTGTAACAGATACTGTAAGAAGTTTATCACAAGCTGATTGTCTCCTCTCCATTAACGAACCATCTGCGAACAGAATTCCTTTAGTCCTTACATACCATCAATTAAACAGCAGAATTGTCCAATGCAACGTTAATTTACTAACAGCAGACCATATACCTGACCATATATTTATTTCCTCACGTTTAACTTCTTTCAAACGCGAGAAAAGTCTAAAAGACTGCTTAGTGCATACTAAATTACAAACTAAATCGACTTCTTCCACACAAGCCAACGGAACTAGAGCATGCGGACGAACTATTTGCCTCACATGTAACTATATCACTGACTTGATCACTTTCTCCACTGCTACCTTTACCTTTCACGTAAAAGGGCAATTCACCAGTACATCAGAGTATAACTATATCACTGACTTGATCACTTTCTCCACTGCTACGTTTACCTTCCACGTAAAAGGCCAATTCACTAGTACATCAGAGTGTAACTATATCACTGACTTGATCACTTTCTCCACTGCTACCTTTACCTTCCACGTAAAAGGGCAATTCACCAGTACATCAGAGTATAACTATAGCACTGACTTGATCACTTTCTCCACTGCTACCTTCACCTTTCACGTAAAAGGCCAATTCACTAGTACATCAGAGTGTAACTATATTACTGACTTGATCACTTTCTCCACTGCTACCTTTACCTTCTACGTAAAAGGCTAATTCACCAGTACATCAGAGTATAACTTTATCACTGACTTGATCACTTTCTCCACTGCTACCTTTACCTTCCACGTAAAAGGGCAATTCACCAGTACATCCGAGTATAACTATATCACTTGACTTGATCACTTTCTCCACTGCTACCTTTACCTTCTACGTAAAAGGCTAATTCACCAGTACATCAGAGTATAACTATATCACTGACTTGATCACTTTCTCCACTGCTACCTTTACCTTCCACGTAAAAGGCCAATTCACCAGTACATCAGAGTATAATTATATTACTGACGTGATCACTTTCTCCACTGCTACCTTCACCTTCCACGTAAAAGGCCAATTCACCAGTACATCAGAGTATAATTATATTATTGACGTGATCACTTTCTCCACTGCTAACTTCACCTTTCACGTAAAAGGCCAATTCACTAGTACATCAGAGTGTAACTATATTACTGACGTGATCACTTTCTCCACTGCTAGGTTTACCTTCCACGTAAAAGGGCAATTCACCAGTACATCAGAGTGAATCGTTTACTGCATTTGGTCTACTAGGTGCACTAATATCTATATTGGAGAAACTATATGGAGGTTAGGCGATAGATTTCGAGAGCATTTTCGACGTGTACACAATGGCATATTCGACCACCAAATCCCTAAACACTTTAATTCCCCAGACCATAAGCGAATTGATGACACGAGTGTACAAAAAATCTCATAGTGAAAGCCTAGAGCATAAGCTTATATTCAAAGTAAATTCAGTGACACTTAATGGTATTAACCAACGTTTCTTTTTCAAGTAATTACATATTCTGTTAGTATGTCTTTTATTACACATTTTATGAGTTGGTCTATTACTAATGTAACAATACTTTCTCATTTCTCTATATAAATATTACTTTTTTATTCCTTTCTATTTTCTATTTTACTACGTCATTTACATATTCTTGTAATTACGTAATTGTTTATATTTGATTGTTATATGACTAGGCTAGTATGTACGAGGAGTGTCCGAAAAGTTCGTGACCCGACGTATACCAGAACACCCTCTCCTAATATTGCTTTTATGTTCTGTGGAAGTTTTGCGGTGTTATTTGCTTTTCTATAAAATATTTGATCACGGTACAAAGTATGATCTTCTCCTTGACATTTAACACTTCCCCCTTTCTTTCCTTCAAAAACCCATAAAATATTTGATCACGGTACAAAGTACGATCTTCTCCTTGACATTTAACACTTCCCCCTTTCTTTCCTTCAAAAACCCATAAAATATTTGATCACGGTACAAAGTATGATCTTCTCCTTGACATTTAACACTTCCCCCTTTCTTTCCTTCAAAAACCCATAAAATATTTAATCACGGTACAAAGTACGATCTTCTCTTTGATATTTGACACTGATCTCTTCTTTCCTCCAAAACCCGCGAAACACAAAATAAACTTGTTATTTTATATGTTACGTGGTGTTTATTCATAAAAAGGTTCAACTTAATTAATATTTATCAGAAAAAATCATTATTTCCAGTTTTTTTAGGTCGGGCCACGAACTTGTCGGACAACCCTCATACAACGTTTTCTCTCTCATATTACACTTTTTATTCGTGTCCCACGTTCTGTTCTTTGCATGAGCTCTAACTATCATTATGTATTTTTTTTTATAAATTATAAATATTTGGTATATTTTGTAATTTTAACCACTAAACGAAGGGCATATGCCTGAAATGTAGCTAATAAAACAACTTTATTTAATAGATGTCTGTTTTAACTGTTTACAATATCTCTTGATATACCATAAGTAAGGCTTAAGCTCAGCAGTCCTATAAAACAGTAACATTCGGTATTTGCCAAATAATTTCATCATAGCACGAAATGAAAAGCAGTTCATTACATAAGTTTTGGTCTTTGGAGACGTTACTTACGGTATTCTTCATAGTAAAAGTAGAGCTTTATAAATTAAAACTCTAGCATTTCGGACTATAGCCTATACAACATTACAAGGCTTGTATATGGAGTAAGTAGCTTTGATAAACGTATAAACATATACTAGAACCTTATGTCAGCTTCTTTTTACCTTTTATAATAACTTGTTAAAACACTTGGATATACTTTTACATTAGCCTACATCTGAAACATAAGAAATATGGAAAGATTTCTGTTTTAAAGAATTTCGTTCCTTTTTAATCCTTCAAAAGAAGGGTTTCTAGCTCACATCGGTTAAATCTAATAAACTAACTATGTGATCTTCATTGTGGCGTCGCATAGCGACAGACATACCAGTCCATTTGCCCCCTAGTGTGGACTTACAACGCTAAAAACCGGGTTTCGTTACTCATGCTGGGCACAGCACAGATAGCCCATAACGTAGCTTTGTACCTAATGCCTAAAAAAAAACAAATAAGCTTTCGACATTAATGTAAATCTATTAAAGAATAACTTTAAAAAAAATTTGATGGAAATTATAGAGCATAAGTAAAAGTAGTTAAAATAAAGTTTAAACCTTTGGTTGGGTTTCCCAAACACGTGACAGCAGTCTTTCAAACCTTCCATGCGCTCTTCACGTGATTCGTGACCGTCGAGAAACAAAATTTCGAAAGTAATATTTTCAAAATGTAAGTATTTTTAATGAATTTACTCCCAAAGAGGGACCTTTTGTATTTATCCATTTTTTGTTCTCTGACGAACTTTTTAATGGATATAGACAGTTTAGTTTGTTTTGAATTTCGCGCAAAGCTACACGAGGGATATCTTAGCTAGCCGTCCCTAATTTATCAGTGTAAGATTAGAGGGAAGGCAGCTAGTCATCATCACCCACCGCCAACTCTTGGACCGTCACATTATAACGCCCCCACGGCTTAAAGGGCGAACATGTTTGGTGGAACCACCTGGCCATGCTAGGCCCAGATATAGATCACTTGGGAAAGATATACATATAATTTCAGGACAGTAAAAACAAGCAGCTTTTATTTTTCTGTTTAACACTTCAGAAATGAGTCTTGTTTTATAAGCTTGTAGCTCTGTATCCTGATTTTAAGACTGAATTTAGTTTTAATAGTATTATATTTGTTAAGACACTAGAAAATTCGTTTTCTGTTGTTAACAAAACCTCTAACTAAAGTGAACATTTTCATACTAGTTTGATAATACAAATTATATGTTTATTAATTTAAAATAGGTAAAAAAAGTGAATACTTCTCTTATTGAAGTGTATTTCCAAAGAACAGTCTGTGTAGAAAGTCTAAATTTAAATAACTTTTCGGTTATCTTTAATTCCATAGAGTGAGATTGAGATTGACTAAACGTTTTCCATATTTATCTCTTTCCCATAAGAATGACCATTGAGACGTATAAACCATGAGTTAACTTTTGCTTAAGAAACTTGTTAAAGCCTTTTCATATTATCGAGAAAAATAAGCACACAAAGAATAAAAATACTTGACATGGGATATCATAAACTTTTTTATGATACTGGCATAATAATTGTCATGGATTTTAATTAATTAATTTTATCTCAAACTTTAAGATAAATTATTATATTGTTATCAATGTATTTAATAATTACAGATAGAAATTCTGCTAAATGTTTATGAGTTATTGACAATAGAAATGGTTTCATATGAGAGCTGTAACAACCTAGCTAACATACGAGACAACAGTGAAGCACTTTTCAAATTAATGCTGACTAGTGTGGACACGGATTATCATTCTAACTTGATGCTGTCAACGTCTACTGCAAGTACAACCATTTATACCGCACGAGTTTATACTTCAGTCTTGAACAATGAACTATTCAAGATCCACATCCGATTATTAAGACCCGGTCATTATTATGCGGTAAGTTGTTTTAAAATAAAAGCCTTCAACATATCAAATAATAATTTCAACTTTATATTAAAATGGTAGAATATAATTTTTTTAGAATTATTAATACTTTTGCGCATAATATAAACTGTGATCAGAACCACCATTTGTTGTTACATTCTGTTAAGAAAAAATCATAATGATCAAAGTTCTTCAATGTATAGCATTTAGTTAAATTCGTGGCTTTGATATTTCAGTTGACAGAATTAAAAACATGTATCAATTCGTGGCTATGTGGAAAGGAAGTGACATGTCACCTTCATAGATTTAATGTTTTTATACACACCTTTTCATCTTCTACATTCCCGAAAAAAAGCGACTTGAAGAAGGCATCACTTGATTTAGTGCTCAGTCCTATTGTTCATCTCAAGATGTGGACTTCTGACAATAATTTAGAAAGTGAGCTCAACAATAGAAGTATTAAAATATTGTTTCAATCTCTGACAAGAGTAAAGAAGGTGGACACATTACAGGTTAGTTTCATGTTTTCAAAAAAATAAAACGTAATACTGCACAAACTTAGCCTATTTACTTTTCGACTTACTCATACCTTACTAATAAAACTACAATGGTAGGATAAACCACACAAAATCGATAGTTCGAGAGTTCTATTGAATTTTCTTACTCGCAAAGGCCTGCCCGTTCTCAACATTTCTTTAATGTATTGGGATCTGGGAAATATCCATTATGACCGATTTAGTCCCATATAATCTGCTTTTTTTTTAAATACTAATGTAGCTTAATTGGCTCTGCTCTTCTGCCTGATCTCACTTTCTGCTTAATTACTCTTTTTTGCCTCAGCGGGTGATTTGCTGGTTTCACCCTCCTTTTTTCAAGCTTGCTTCATTGGCGCTTTCTTCCACTTCGATTATTTGTGACTACCATATTCATTTTCTGACTGATTCATTATTTTCTCAATTTTTTGCATTTATTTAGCATTATCCTGAATTTATTTCCTTTACTATTTTAAAGTAGCAAGATCAAAAAATCTCCTGCCAAATACATTGTCTGACAAAATTCTACTTTATTTGCTTAAACTTTAGATTATTCAATGAAATAACCTTTTAAACTTATGAACTGTGTTAGAAATTGTGCACGAAAAGTAAACACAAATGTACCGGAGACATAAATTAAGTATCAGTTTCATTGCAGAGTGTCTGATGTGAGCTTGACCATCATCATTAAAGTGGCAAAAAATTACTGCGGCTGAATATCATCATTTGAAATTCAAACAGTCCATTTCCTGTATTTACAGCAGCCTTAACTCTACTTTCATCATCAATCTTTAATTTACAATAGCTAGTTGGACGTAAGACCTAACTCTTCAACCATCCCTCCGAATTATGATGGCATTTGTCTCTACGAGGGTGTAGAAATGCACGAAAGTGAGACATCACACGTAGTCTACATTGTACGTTGTGCCCTTTCTTCTGTTTTATAATGTATAGTTGTCTAAGCACAGCGTTGTGCCCTTTCTTCTATTTCATAATATATAGTTGTCTAAGCACATGTTTTCTCACTGTGCATGATTCAAAACAAACCTCTATCTTCTGGCTATATCCATGGTACTCCAGTGAACCTACACAATGGTCTTATTATTGGAAATGTGTCATCGATGTCTGTTTAATCGCATCTTTTAATTTCTTTACCAAGAGACCACCTGATTGTATAAAAACGTTGTTATATTCTGCCAGGAGGTTACTGAGAGTACTTCTACAGATTTTGATTGTATTTGTTAACACATTTCTGAATTTTTTATGTGTTTTAAAACATGGTTTAAGTGAATAAATGCTAATAATAGATTTTACTTTATTTACTTATGCTGGCTGTTAGAGTAAAAACTTCAACTGAGTTTATGTAGTACTGCAATAGTGGCGGCAATTGTTTTCATTGCATTCCTCCATAGATAGTGCTAGTGCACTCTCTGAGATATATTAGACGTTTGGATGTTCTCTTCCCTCACTGTGTCTTTTTTTTTTTCATGATTAATTGATAAAATCGTGCAATTCTTGTGCTTTGCTTTCCCTTCTTATGTCCATTAACTTTATTTTCCTCCCACCCCTCTCTAGTTTCTGATCTTTTTTCCATCCCTACATCCTAACAATTTTAAAATAAAATTTTTTGTTACTAGTTATTGCATTTTTTACGAGTCGAAGTCTTGGCTTCCAATGAGGCGGTAACTTTTAAGTGGGAGGCACCTTTTCACCAACTTATTCAGTTCTATTCTATAGGGAGCCATAACACAATTTACAGACATTTCTGGAAGCAAGATAACTCATGACCAGGATACTGCACGACGCGGTAAAGAGTATACTCTAGATTATCTGCTTCCACATAACGCATATAATGGCTTGCTGATCAGAGATCGGGATATTAAATTTGAACTGTAACTAACTTATCATGGATCACTTGCCGCTCTAGGTATGAAATGACACATCCTAAGGAGTAGTGAAGTGTTGTAGTGTGCAGGCTGGTCGTAGGCACACTGTGATATACGAGTTACAACTGACCGAAAAGAAGAAGAATCGATCTTTTTGCGGTCCGTTTTTTAGAAGGTGAGCGAAATCTGAAAATCATGTTACAAAGTTGATTAGTAACTAAAAATTATAATATAATATCACAATAACTAGTTTACTTAGTTATTTGCAGAAGTGGTAAACGGACGAATAAAACAATGATTATATATATATTAAACAACAGTTGAGTTTAAGTGTGAACATTTAGAACAATATCTAACAGAACCGACCGCCCATTACTTAAACGCAGCCACTCATCTATTCGTTCACATTCTGAAACCACAAGTCACAATATTTCATTTAACGATTTCTCTGTCATTACCACAGGACCTTCAGACCTTGAACTCTACATTAAATAAAGTCTACTCGTAGCTAAAGACCGCCTGAATTTTAACGACTCACAAAGTTCTTTGGATCTAAAATCGTTCTCAATTTCACACTTAAACTCAACTGTTGTGTAATATATAATCATTGTTTATTCGTCCGTTTACAACTTCTCTTAATAACTAAGTAAATTAGTAATTATGACATTATATTGTGATTTTAGTCAGTAGCATCTTTGTAACATGATTTTCAGCTTTCGCTTAAGATTGAATGAGTGCATTCCGAAACTTTCGAACTTTGTAAATAAAATATTCTGTGTTTTATCAACCGTCTTTATCTTCATTATTAGACTTC
Source organism: Limulus polyphemus (assembly GCF_000517525.1). Classification (NCBI taxonomy): domain Eukaryota; kingdom Metazoa; phylum Arthropoda; class Merostomata; order Xiphosura; family Limulidae; genus Limulus; species Limulus polyphemus. The sequence goes on along the minus strand of NW_013670537.1, from coordinate 22,672 downwards.
TTCACAATATGCTTTATGTAGTATTCAGTGTTATGTTATTCCTATTATGATTTTTCTTTTTGGTAGGTGCCAAAGCTCTTATTTTAACGTTAAATTATATTACGTACAATTGAGGTCCGAAAGCACAGTAACAGGGAGGCTAATAAACTGATAACCTAATTCAGAGTTTTTGTAAAAGCGTTTCGTAGCTTAACTTTTACACGTAATCAAGACTATTTATTAAAATAATTGTAATTATTATTCTGTAAGCATACTATTTTTTGCAGTAGATGTCCTTACAAAAATAAAACATGTAGAAAATAAAGACTTTAATTTTCATGTGCAATTGCTTTAACATGTTTAACATGGCCTTGTCTGCTTTTTTTTCTTAGTGTGTAACATGGAACATAAACCTTTGGGAAGCAACACCATGTCTTAACGTTAAATTGATTAACGGAAATATAGAATGCAACTGTCCTATAATGAAATACATAGGGTAAGTACTACTGTTTGTAACAATTAATGTCTTACCTTATTGAAATTCAAAGTAAACAACCTGTAATTCAACTAACAGGTTTTTCAGCATTTGTTACATCTTTATAGAATGACATTTTTTGGTAACAATAAAATTCCCGTTTGTGGAATAGCTAGTTTATTATTTTATAATAACAAGATAATAAATTATGTATGATGGTTGGTTTCCTAAAGTAATACTATTGTCATCAGTACAAATAAAATCTCCTCTGTTTGTTGCTGCACTGTGTAAAGCAATCTCAGCCTATGGATATTTCGAGGCTGTCTTAGAATATTTATGGACTTTATTCACCACAAACTTTAATTATATTTGTAATAATTATGTTTTTTTTTTATCAGAAAAATTATAATTGCGTTTGTGATGTTTGCCCATTTCATGGATGTATTTACTCCAACTAGTCAACTTGATCATATTTGTCATGTAGAAAGTTTGTTTGTTTGTTTGTTTGTTTTGAATTTCGCGCAAAGCTACACGAGGGCTATCTGCGCTAGCCGTCCCTAATTTAGCAGTGTAAGACTAGAGGGAAGGCAGCTAGTCATCACCACCCACCACCAACTCTTGGGCTACTCTTTTACCAACGAATAGTGGGATTGACCGTCACACATGTAGAAAGTTGTTGTATGAAAACATTCCTTCATCTCTCGGATGTTAAGCAGTTCCAACAGGACATCTGTACAACATTTCTCTTGCGATCTGTAGAATTATTCGTAATTGTAGAAGAGTCGAACAAAACAAACCAGAGTTTTTGAAATGTTCCAGAATATTAATTATGATATTCACGAGTGTCACAGATTACTAGGTCGCGGGTTCGAATCTCCGTCCCATCAAACATGCTCGCCCTTTCAGCCGTGGGGGCGTTATAATGTGACGGTCAATCCCACTATTCGTTGGTAAAAGAGTAGCCCAAGAGTTGGCGGTGGGTGGTGATGAATAGCTGCCTTCCCTCTAGTCTTACACTGATAAATTAGGGACGGCTAGCGCAGATAGCCCTCGTGTAGCTTTGCACGAAATTAAAAAACAAACAGATTACTCAAAGATTTAATGTAAAGACGAATGTACTTAAAATAGTTAAAATTGTATGACTTTGTTTAAACTTAATAAATCAGTAAACAAAACAAATAAGATGTGTCACATTTTCTCCAGGCTTATTTGTTGGTAGTGAAGAAAATTTACGAATAAAAATAACTGGAAAAATGGTATTTTTAATTTTTTATGAATATTTTAATTATTTTAAAGAGTATTTCAAGAAAAAAATAATTGTTTAAAGCCGAATATTAATTCAAAACCATTTCACCGTTTAGTTATTATAATAATGATAGGATATCATAAGTTTTCAAAATAATACAGAATTTATTATATTAATGTTCACAGTAGTAACATTCTAAATACAGTATAAACGAGTCATTATTTCATGAAATAATTGTTGGTTGTTCAGCATAACCCTACTATAAAATAATCACCTTTAACTTTATCGATGGCTCGGCATGGCCAAGTGGTTAGGTAGCTTGACTCTTAATATGAGGGTCACTGGTTCGAATCCCCGTCCCACCAAACATGCTCGCCATTTCAGCTGTGGGGCATTATAATATGACAGTGAAGCCCACTATTCGTTGGTCAAAGAGTAGCCCAATAGTTAGCCGTTGGTAATGATGACTAGTTTCCCTCCCGCTAGTCTTTCACCCCTAAACTAGAGACGGCTAGCGCAGATAGCCCTCGTGCAATTTTACCGAAATTCAAAACAAATTATTCAATTGTTTTAATATAATCTTTACATTCAAGGCTGTAATTTGGGATTGTCTATTTACACTAAACTTAAACTAATTGAAAGGCTGTTGAGCTTTATGATCTTAGTTTTTAATAACCTATGATAATAATAACCATTAACATGTAAAGTAAACTGTTTTTTGGTATAACTTAACTTTGATAGCATCCATTGTAATTTAATATTTTTCACCTCGTGCGTGACCAAGTGATTAGCGTGCCGAACTATGGATCTACAGGTCCATCTTTCGTAGCAATTTACCACCGAAACTAAACAAATAAAGAAACACACTTTGTACTATAGGGCTGTGGATTCGTTGTCAAGGTGAAGGCCAAACTTCATTATTCAACGAAAAAACGGTAGCCGAAGTTGATGCTATTGACTAGTTTCCTTTCATGTAGTCTATCAGTTCAATATTATGAACGGCTGGTGCAAATGTTACTTGAGTAACTTTGAGCGAATGTCCGAAAGCAGGTAAATAAATAAACATGGAATGCTTTTTCTACATGTACTTTTCGATAGTGTCCCTAATCTCAACCATCTCTTCAGATTATCTCAGCAGAGAACTATTACTCTGCAGTAGGTTAAGGTATCCTTTGGTACCAACTAGTCGAGGTAGAATATGGTTGTACATCACTTTGTCCTCCAGCCGGAGTTCCTCTGTTCAAAACTCTTAGTCTAGGTCCTGTATGCATTAGCTAGCCCTCCTTGGAGAAAGTCTTAGTAACTAATAGATTATACAAATCCGTCTATACTGAAGTATCGCTTAGTTGATGTAGAAGACGAAGGAAAGATGAGGATAGAAACAGGTACTGTACTCGTGACCCAATTCTTTTTCCATCGATCTAGAGAGAATCGTCATATTTTCCATATATTTTCACACAGATGTTTGGGCCCCAAACATGTCTTGTTTTTGTCGGACAATCATTTTCTTCTAGTCCACATGAGGTATACACTGCATGACCTTCAAGAGATATTTTCTTTTTGGTGTCATGTGAACTGTGTGAAGGTAAAGTTTCTTATGTTTCTTGAGGGTGTAGATAATTTGCTCCTTTTCTGGTGACTTAGGTATCTTTGCTGGCAAGTGTTTCTTTAGATCATAGAAAATATGTGAAACAAGGCTTGTTCTTGTAGTATCTGACGGTAAACTATTTAGTCATAAACTGCAATATCTCGACAGTTTTATCAACATTCGTTCAAACGATGCTATGTTCAGAGGAATAGAGTCGTGTACGTCTGTTCACGTAGTCATGACTTTTTAACAATTTGCTAGACACATTATTAGGCATAGAACGATGAGGTCTCAAAGTGTTTTCAATGACAGTTTCAAGAATAAACTCAATTATTACTCCTTTTATTCGATGTTAAGAACCTTCGATATGCACTACTACATCTCTGTATTGCATCTCGATCATAAAGCATGTCTTCTGCTTCATGATCTTTCCTATACGTATGAGAAGATTCAAGACGTAAAAGTTGCAACCGTAGAATGTTATGAGATGCTAGAAAGTATTTCTCTATGAGTAACTGCTAGGCTCTTTTGATGTCTTAGGCATAGTTACTTTGCAAGGTAATAACTGACCCTTAAAAGTTTGTGTTTTCAAAGTGTTATTTATTATTTACATAAATGTGGCAAAACACACTCATATTGGCTAACTTTCTGTTAATTTTCACGTTCTGTAGCCTCTAGTACATAAATGTGCTAACTTTTATGATAAAAACGACTTGAGTTCATTAGGTTAACCTCATTTCTTGTCATTGTTCCTTTAATTACTTATTCTGGTAGTTTGTGTATGACACACTTTCATTTCCCCACAATATTTACAAATAGTCTCTGATTTTTCTCTCAGTATCATTTCAGTGTCACTCTATCATCCGCACAACGTTATGCTTTATATTTGATATTTTACTAGCAAACATCTATATGCATATATAGATATATATAGAGAGAAATATAGATATTTTTCCTATCCTAAATCCCAGATTAGTAATGCGAGCCTACCTGTGATCAACTTTATATACGTTTTCTTAGGGCTTTAGCTTTAGTGTTAAGGTTAATCCGTATCATGCCATTTCAATATCACCTTAGTAACGGACATTGACTTTATTAAACCAGGTAAATAAACAAGTATTGTACTTGAATTCACCCATTGATTTTCATTCACCCTGTAGGAAGGTTACTGGGTCTGGTTAGTTCTGTGTCTTCAAACATTAGGTGGAGGCGATGATGTGAGTGTTTATAAATGTATTATTCTACGAATTTTACTCTAACTTTTTTATTATGAACTCTGTCCTATTTTCGCTCTAAAACAGGCCAGCCTAATCAGAGTCTCCGTTCAGTAATCGTCGTCGCCAGTAGAAGTCATGTGTTAAGCCAAGTTTATTTGTTTCTTTTTGTTGAATTTCGCACAAAACTACTCGAGGACTACTTGCGCTAGCCGTCCTTAATACTGAAATGTTTGTATTATTTATTGTTAACTATAAAGTTGCATAATTGGCTATCTGTGCTCTACCCACAGTAGATATAGCAATATGATTTTGAGCCTAATAAGCCTTCAGCAAGATGTATATATAAAATACGTTTTTATAAATAGCTGCTGGAACGCATGTAACCCAACAACAGTGACTGTTGAAAGACATACGTTTCATATGCAAATTTCAGAAACCGCGCATGGGAAAAATTTTCAACCATGAAGAAAACCATTATCATGTACTCTGGGTCATTTATACGTACGTATTTAAGAATGCAAAAGTCGTGATTCATGAGTGATTTATTCTGCCCTCATGACTGTGGCTCAGAGGTATGTAGGGGAAGTATTGACTTGTTTGTTTGTTGCTAAGCAAAAAGCTATAAAAATGGTTATCTCTACTCACCCGGTATAGAAATCTGGATTTTAGCGTTATAAGCCCCAAGACTTACCATTGAGCCATAGTGGGACGAAAGTAAAGAAATAACATTGTTTACTGTTGATATACAACCCTGCCGAACATACGCTGGGACAAATATAACCCAACCGTTCTGAATTGGTTATTTGTGCTTTGAAAATAAATAACAAAAATATAATAATTAAGACTGGTAAAATAAATAGTAAATCTTTATGCTTCATTATTTTTTCTAGGGATAAGTCATAAAAAAGATTATCTGTATTATATATCCGTTTTTCACAGAATTGTCCATTTATGTTATTTTTTCCATCAACAGTGGCAGGTGGATTATCATATGTTTTACGTACATAACAAATATATTTCTTTACAGGGTTTTCAGAACGTCTGAAAAAAAAAATGAACCAAGTACAGTAGAATTAAACTCCCGTGTGTTAAAGGATTTAATAACAGGTAAGATCAGTCCCCAGATACTTCATACTTAAAAAGTGATGATTCCAAGACATGTGAGAGAAGTTTGTGAAATATGATTAGGACTCATTAAAGCTTAAACCTATATTCATTTGACATATATATAATTTCAGTGGAAATATTTCTGATTACTTTTGTGGACAATTCTGTTTGCAGAGGAGATCTTTCGGTCAATACCATAACTACTTATGCTTGCTTTCAGGTCTGACATAAATAGCATTTTAAATTACTTAAAGTGTTGCACCAACCACATAAATTATTTATTGGCAGGTCTGTAAGCACTAGTTTGTAGCAAAGTAAAGTGGAGATTCTATTACACACTATTTATACTGAACACATGTACTGGGGCTGTTAGATATGAAGTATTTGTGTTATGTACATTTTATTCTTTTGATGCGAGATTTAATAAAAGTTATAACTTAAATTGATGTGTTCACGTAAGTTTTAATGTGATATAATTATTTAATTTGTTTGATTAGATATAATACAATATAATTTATTTAATTTGTGATATAAGATATAATTCAATAGCAAATCATATGTGTATATATATATATTATTTACAGGATTTAATTTATTTCTTCAACATGCGTGATAACAGATATTTTCACTTTACGAATTTACTTATTTCACCCTTTTACTTGATTTCCTGTATTATGTCAATGTATCATCAATGGTTATAATATCTCAGTAAAACAATAATGATTATATTTTTTTGTTAAAGTGCCGACAGGAAGTATTACAGATACAACTATTTGGTGTTGTTTTAATTTCTTTATATTTCTTGTGAGTGGAAAAAAAGTTCTCCAATAACTTCATAAAATAGCTGTTTACATTCATCAAATTAACTGAAATACTATTTGAAATATTTTATATAGATTCGCGAAAAATCCTGAAGTTTCTGTTTGAAAATGCCCCCCAGTGGCTCAGCGGTATGTCTGCGGACTTAGAATGCTAGAAACTGGGTTTCGATACCCGTGGTGAGCAGAGCACGGCTAGCCCATTGTGTAGCTTTGTGCTTAATTTCAAACAAACAAACAAACTGTTTGAAAAATACATTTTATTCCAGAAATATGACAAATATTACACGATATGTATTATAATAACAGAATTATTCAGAACAAACATCCTTATACCAAATAAGTGACTTCCTTGCATTGAATTTCTAATCAAGTTTCGTGACAATAAGTTTAATATGGTGTATAACGACCATTAGATGTGACAGTAAGCCTGTTAGAGTCAGCTTTAGTGCATACATATCTCATGAAATAAGTGGTTGTGGAATGTAGCACTAATGATGTAAGAAGCGTTTGGGATATTTCGACTAAGTTACTCATACTCAGATCGTCTGTGCTAAAAAAATGGATCCACTGAAAGTGTACACGGGAAAGTGTTGTGATTTAAAACAGCAGATTTGTAATTACATCCATAGCAAACAATTTAATTAGCGATAGGAACTGCAACTTAGGAAATAAGAAACTCTTTATATCTGAGTTTACATACAGATTGCAACCAATGGGACATTCATAACACCTACGAATTCTGCGTCTTGCACTGGGAAGAAAGAATGATTATACAAAGAATAAATCATGCTATTTATTGTTTACTCTGGATGAAAAGGTCTGGGTTCAACTGGTACCTTGTAAACACTTTTTTACAACTATGAAGAGTGTTGAGGATGGTACCACGGCTTGAATCTGTTTTACCTGATTTTACCCGTTGGTGATATTTTAGCATCAGACAATATTATGCGCCCGTCACAATCTTAAGTAAGATGCATTTATTCCAAAATTATAATGTTCCCTGTTTGATCACCGAGAATAGCTCAAATAACACATACTTTCTCTGCTATGAGAGCGTTTTATTTCGCTAATTGACAATCAACCATATCGTCTAGAAATAGAAATATGGTGGCGTAAGAACACAGAAACATGTGGGGTCTTTCTAGGGCTGGTCCCTGTTTTTTAATAAATTATTAATTTTGTAATTATTTTAGCGTTGTACTCAGTTTAATTGTGTGTGTATATATATATATATATCTTGCACAAGTGCCGTTTTAAATTATTTACTTTGTCTGTGTTTAATAAGAGCTAAGAGTAACTGTAACCAAAGATAAATTCACTTTATTTCACTGTAGAATGTAATAGTTATCGTAAAGTAAGGAAATTTTGTTTCAGCTTATCTTAGCTTGTTAACTTTATTTTCCGATTTTCAGTTTTGGCTTTTGCTAAAACTTTAATTCAACTTAAAATCATAGCCTTTGAATAAATTATCTGCAGTGTTCTTATCAGTTTGGCACGTTTGGCCCTATTTGTTTTCTGTTTTGCTTTTTATCAATAAACATTTGTGTACTTGGAAACCTATCGTTCTCGAGTCTTTCTACTTGATAATCTCGGTTACAAATAGGAGAGACCACTACACACTACACTCCGTATTCCGGTATTCTCTGGATCTCCAATCAATCGGCCCAACTGAATGTTCTGCAGGAAAACCCTCTTGCATAGGAAATATTTAAAGGAACCATTGATGATTTTATTGTCTTGAAATTTTTACGTGTTCTACAACAATTCCTGTAGGTTGAATCCGAAAATGATATCCATTTTTCTCCATCACGTACAGATTTTTTTACAAAACGTCATAACGCAATGCATAAAAGAAAGACCACAACACGTAGTTTGAGACTAAAAGACGTAAATGTCATTAAAAATGAGGATGCATATTCGTTTCACATCATTGTTTTTCCCTTTGCTTTAGTTCGTTTCCATTTTTATTAACGAACATAATAATAAATAATGTCCATTGTGGTAAAAAAAATAATAGTTTGATTTAAGTAAGAGTTTTTTTTCTTCCCAATTTGTAAAAAATCCTTACGTAATAGAAAACAATTAATATTATTTCTGAAATCTGCGTAGCTGGATTATGGAAAATCTGTTATTAAAACCAAAACAACTTTTATGAAGTTTAAATTTGCAGGCCTGTGCTATTTGTGTTAATGTGATATTTCAGATCTAAAGTACAACATCAGTTTTTAATGCTATAGGAAAGAACCATATTTATTTCACAATGATAACTGATCTTATCATATACTACTCCATTATCAACAGAAGATTGAAACAAATAACATTCAGATATCTTTTGGTTATCCGACGTCCTCTGTCTGAATCCATCAGTGATGTCTCTAAAATTATATCTAACAAAAACCAATAAAGGTAATAAAAGTGCTGAAAAGTGCTTCATTACTACTGACTTTTGACTTTCTTCATTATCAGAAGCAGTCCAAGTGACCTTAGGTTTCAATGCTACTATCAAGGAAGAAGCTCCGGAGATAGAATCACACATAAGGTATCAGTTAGCTTCTATCCTGGAGGTTGAAGAATCGAGAATCATGAATCTTGTGTTAATATCAGGTAATTTAAGATTTATTTTACAAAACATTTCACACACTGAGGTTTTGACTCGTAGAAATACAGGAGAAGAATTAGCGACATTTATTAGAAGTATTAGTTCATTCAAATGAAGATTTAATATATCACCGCACTTGATTAATAAAATATAAACAGAATTCTGTAATGAAACATGTCAACATATTTAAATTATTCTTCGTAACATTTTTAATTGGCCGTTTGCGTTTCTGTATCAAAATCATTGGAATTGAAGCATCTCAGAAATATTACTTTCTGTTTTAGGATTGACCGTAGGAAAATGTTATATTACTAGCTCTCTCACCTCCCACGCTTGCTTTTAATGAAACATGTGAAAAAAATCTGTTTGCTAGTGTGTGTGTGTGATGATGGATAAACAACAAATATTTATTGGTGGTTTTTAACAAATAATGACGTCTCACTGTTTGTTTGATTGTTATATATATATATATATATTAAGTACACCTTAAAACACATTTCTTTTTCTTCCTATCTTAATATTGTACATTATAACCGTTGATAATTCTTTACAGATTTGAAAGTAGTCACCTTTGTCATAAAATTAGAACACAGCTCCAGGGTTTTAAGTCGACTTGAAGATCTTGTAAGAAACAAAGAATTGCGTCTAGTAGATCAAGATGGCAATCTGGTGGAGGTTGTTCCTCATCTGTTCTTTGTTAAAAATGTGTTTTTGCCTTCATTGTCAGGTAAGTTTTTGAAATACTTTTGTTTCTCTGTTTGACAAAGTCATTTATGTAATTCATAAAGAGGTCATTTTCATATAACATTATACTGATAAAAACTTTGCAAAGGGAAAAACACTGTTGGTGAATATTTTCGTGAATGGGATACTTATTTAAACTAGGATATCGTGTTTAAAAACATTGAGTATTTATCTCAAGTTCAAGGTAGGAACGCTGTAAGCATAATCAATCTATAGTATAAACGTACAGTATTGTTTATAATGGTGGAAGTTTTCCTTATTATTTTATAAAATCAACTTACAAATACAAATATATACATCTAAATATTTCAGGTATTCAAAACGTTCCGTTCCCTTGCTTGTAAATCGGAAGGATTCGTCTAATTAAGTAACTATTATCAAGAATAATACAGGAGCACAGTCAACAACTGTAGATTTATCAGCATGTCTGGAAGTACATAGAGTAATTACATCTATTTGTTTGTTTGTTTGTTTTGAATTTCGCGCAAAGCTACTCGAGGGCTACCTGTCCCTAATTTAGCTGTATAAGACTAGAGAAAAGGCAGCTAGTCATCACTACCCACCGCCAATTCTTGAGTTACTCTTTTACCAACGAATAGTGGGATTAACCGTCACAATATAACGACCTCATGAGCGTGTTCAGTGGGACGGGGATTCAAACCCGCGACCCTCAGATTGCGAGTCAAGCGCATTAACCACCTGGCCTTGCCGGGCCCAGTGAATTTATAGCTACTGGTATGTTATTCACAAGAAAAGTTGTTGGAAACTATTAATTTACGTGAAGACTATACATGTTCATGAACTCATTTACAGAATACACATCCATAACATTATTCAATACACACAACATCGCTATTTATAAAAGAAACAGGTAAACTGAACAATAATAGTCGAATATTTTTATTCTCAGTAACTTAATGTTCTGGTTACTCTGTAAGTTTATTTAATGCACCTTAAACTTATTTTCAACTCATTACAGCCAAAATAATATTTATATTTTGATCCGAAATATTTTGTTGTTAATTATTAGGTTTATCCTACTTTAACAACATATACAATCACCCTCAGAAACGCTTTAAAGTTTTATGTTTTTTTTAAACAGCAACAGTTACTACATAACATGCTTATTCAACTATTTATTTTTGTTCCGAGGTAGGTCAGCTATAAGTTGGCGAACTTACAACGCTAAAAATTCGGGTTTGTTTCCTTGCAGTGGCTAGAGACAGAAAGCCCATTTTATAGCTTTTTCTTAATAACAAAAGCTTCTATTTTTGTTTTAATTAGCGAGGAAATCTCACAAGTTTAGCAAAATAAAATGAAAAGAATTTTAAATTGAAGAGGATTGAAGGATTTTCTTGTATTTTTCAGAAAACAAAACGAAATATGGTACAATTATTTACATCCTAGTGGCATTGCTACTCGTTGTAAGTTTTCTGATATGCAACATAATAACCCTGAAGAAGAAGATGAAACGATGTAAAAGAATTGGTGTACGTTCCATACCTACCGAGACGAACAGTGTCTTCACAAGACATGCATAATTGGTTTAGATGTAGTGTTATACTTTGTTGAGATTGGTGTGATATATAAAGTAATTGATAATTATCACTACAATTGTATAAATGTTGCACAATATTCTGTAATTACCCAAACACTGGGCACATTGTTTCATGATAATCATTCACAACAAACATAGTGCGTGTGTGTGTGTAGTGTTTTAAGAGTACTTAATTGTATTTATATTATTTTTTAGATTAGTAATTGTATTTTGGAGCTGTGACGATTGCTTCACTTTTTTTATTGTATTTTAACCAACCAAACAAACTAATGTGTTCAGCGTGATTATTTTTCTAAAGCTGGAAGTGAGTCAACATCATTTCCTTTAAAAGACGCATTTTGAACCAAATATTGTACTTAACGTTTACTAGCTTGTAAACTCATATTATGTTTGAAGGCTTGATTTGAATTGAAGAGCAAAATAAAAGTATTTATTGACTCAGTTCCTTCGAGTAGTAAATATTATTCAATGTATGACCATCTAATGATAATTACTGTAAAGAAAGATGTGGAGCGTGAAGATAAATGCCACCATCGTATTGCACATTGATCTCAGTTGTCAGATGAAGTTTCGTTGTTCAGAAACGTTCCTGACTAATTCCAAAATCTACTAGATTATCATGGGGTCAGATAATGCTCCATTACATATATTTCAATTCCGTCCTTGGCCACAGGTGACTTAAATCGTTGCCGTGTATTATCCGAGCTTGTTAATTAATGTTTTAGTGTTCCATAGAAACCACTGGTCTCTAGAATTAAGGTTCACTAATATCGTTCAGAAAATAATCAAATACCAAAAAAATGCAGGTTCTGAAAATAATATGCAAAGTGCCAAGATGAACAGGATAACGAAAGAAAAACAATTAATCAATATATTTATTCACAAACTGTTTTTCTTGGTATCTTATTTACTATTTTCCTTATCTTTTTGTTATGGTTTTTCACCATATAACCACATCATCATGTAACAATTTGTCTATACGTGTTGAGAATGAATTTTCTAAAATATTCTCATACAGACACCAACGCAAGAAGAATACAGGTTCACACAGGATAAGGATAGGAGTAAGAATATTCAAATACCATACTTTCATTTCACATCAAAGCCTTAGTGTGAGAGCTTACAATCCTTAGATAACCTACATCAATGACTATTCTAATTAAAATGGAGTAAGAAGAAAATCCCCAACTCATGATAACTTGTACAAGTATCTGTTTAACCTCTTCAATTGACTTACAACCTTTTTACATCAGTTTTACGAGGAAGACATTAACTATGTGCACCATGTCTCCGTGAAATTGGAAAAAAACGATCGTGAATATGTATGACCTAATATATATTCTCAAGACCCAGTAATGTTTATTGCTGATATTCATACAATCTTATACATACATTTATTTTTTGGGGGTACAATAAGCGATGCACGTGTAAAAGCTAAATTTCTTTGGGCAAGATGTGTTACGGACCCTATAAGAACAGCACAGTTTTGTCCAGCATATCAATCCATACATGTTTTTATATATACGTATAGCATACAAAACAATATGGTGCTATGGATTTTTCCCTTCATGAACTTCAACCCATATTCAAGTAAATCTGATAAATTACTGTGAGCTTGAGAAGCTAAATGACTTCTGAACATACAGCTTGTATTCAGAAACCAGAAGTTCACAGTTGACGTCTCCTACATATAAAGCGACCTATGCATGCAACATAAAGATTTTCACTCGATTTGTAGAAACTAAACAACTAGAAATACTCAATTGTTTTTACAAATTAACACTAGATCCTTGTTTATTGGTAATGGTGATGTTGAGTTCTGGAATATAACAATGTAAACGTTATTACAGCTATTACTTCAGGTGGGCTGGAGGAAACCGACGTTGTTGATTACGTGAATCAATAATAAATTTACAATATAACTGAGTAAAATGGGTTTTCCACATTTAGAGTAGAGTGAAAATAAAATTATTATTCCTAAAAATACTGCATAAAAATAGTGAGTTTACTTTAGTTTATTACATACTTACTTACAAAACTAGATCATTGACGTGTTTCTAGATCTGAAAACTCGTTCAATATCATGGATTGTACTGAAATAAACAGAAAAGTTGAAACTAGTATTATCTTGTGTATAATGTATATCTTTAGATAAGCATTTGAAAAATCTTTATTAATTTCAATAGTGAAAGGAACTAAATAATATTCTGCTATTGGAAACTAAAATGTAACTCTGTGGAAGGTACTTGAGATTTTACCACTCCTGTTTCGAATTCTAACACAACATTAAACGTCATGTTGATGATCATAAGATACATTTTACTGGAACTTTCATTGATTTTTAGACAGGTTTTTATTAAACCATTTGGTTTATTCACACAAAGGAAAGACATGAGAGGGTTTTAGAAGTGTTATTAAATCATAAGAGCTTGAAGTTAAGTATACTTTGCCTCCTCCCCCTCAGCAATAAGTCTGAAGGCTCTTGTTAAATACATGGTTTTGACACTCGTGGTGGGCAAATGAGCAGATAGCCCATTTTTTAGCTTTTTGCTTTATAAAATACAAATAAGACAAAACATTGACTTTTATCATGATTATACAAGCTTGACTGTCAAGCACTAATCGCTCACAGTTTTAGTTTCTCATCTGTTTTGTAAGCAGTAGATATATAGACTTTTAATAAATAGTTTGTTTTGAAAGAAATAAAATTCCGGGTAACATTTCGACATACTTACATAGAAACTGATAACGGTAAACTTCGATACGTTATGTGGTATATCTAGACCACCATATGTAACAATAAAAGTCTGCAACAACTAGTAACTGAATTTTTATGAAGAAAAAATTAAACACATAATCAAATGTTCGAAGGTAGTAAATATAAAAAACATTGCGATAAGTATAAGCAATACGAATAAACGTACCTTAAAACATTCACCTAAATTGAAGCTAAAATAAATATAATGAAGTTAAAGATTTTGTTTGGTTCAATATTCCTTTCATTCGCAAACGATCTGAAATGATTTTTTTGAGAAAGGTGATTTACTCAATAACTTCTTTAATGAATAAAATTATCCCTAATGCTCCTGTTACAGTGAAAGATTTGTAAAATAAATGTCAACTGAATATAAGTTAATATATATCAAAATGTAATAACAAATAGCAATAACAAAAACGGCAAAACAGTGAGGTGTTTAATTTAATCTTTTGCATCTGCAACTATAAAAAATGTGTCAGAATCCTCAAATCTATTTCGGGTAATGATTCTAAAGAAAACCTTCCGTTGGAATGTATAAGTAATTGCATTAATTCGTGTGTCTTTAGAATTCGAAACCAAAATCTACTAAGACAAGGACAAAAGATGTTAGAAAGTTCTTGTAGATAATCTTTGAACATGTTAGTTAGAAATAAAATGCTTTGTTTAAAAAGAAAAAGTAAAAATTTCGATGGAAACTATGTTAAATAGTGATAGGATAAAATAAGATGTGAATTGAAGAAAATGTGAAACAAATAAAACTAAAAAGATAAACGTGTAAAATTATCATAAATTAATAATATGTATTGAGAAGTATTAGGGGAAAATATAAAGAGGTCACACCAACAATAAAAAAAAAACACTTCTATTATTCTGACAGAGGACTAATTAATGGCCGAAGATCACTAATTCCAGGACCTATATTTATTCCATAAAGTTGAAAGTGGCAATCCAATAAGCTTCTTTAATTTCTCCATCAGTTTTGAGTATGAATCCGGTTTAAGTGTCGGTGAGAATCATATCCTTAATAGAATGACCGAGTTGTTTGAAGTGTTGGGCAATTGGGAGGACTTTTTCTGTGTTCATAGAAGAGTTATGGTTGTTGAAACGCTTTCTAAGTTTTTTATGTCTGTCCTGCATACTGAGGACTGCATTTTTTTATTTAAATTATATGAGGTAAATGGTGTTGTGTGGTGTGCAAGTAATTTCTTTAGTGAGTTTAAAGTGTTTTTTGGTTATATATGTCAGAAAATGAGTCGGTAGTGTTTTATGAATGACACATATTGCATGGCTAATAGTCATGTTTCTTCAAACCAGTCACGATTATTTTGTGCACTGACTGCTTTACTCACCCAAATTGACAGCCAGACAAAAAATAACATAGACTGTCCTACATAAAACTAGCTGGAGTAATTGATGATATACTTCTTTGTTCTGCATCTGTTGTGGTGTCAATCTGAGTAGTACTTAGGCCTTGTAAAAGGATATGAATATTCCTGTAACTAGTGGTCAAATAAGTCATAGCTGAAGCAAAGGCTCCTTTCTTGTACTCTTGGTACTTTTGAGAGCCCACTTTTTGTAGAATATGTCACATAACCAAAGCAATAGGGCCTGGGAAAAATGTGGCAGCTGCATTGGGACAAGTAGTTAGCACTTTTCAGATTTGAGGCCATCGAAAACTGTGGAGGCTGTCTTAGAGCTAAATCTATAACTGCAGTTTTCAATGCTTCTGTTTCCTTACTTTGCTCTGAATATCATTTAAACCGAAAGTTGCAAGGTCTTGCGAGCAAACCCTCAGTACATATTCACCAATGGCTTTTTTCAAATTAATTCATTTTAATGCATTAATACGAATTTATTCAAAATCTTCATATTTCCAAAACTTATAATTTTTTATTAATAACGTTATGTTCATCCACGTTTTTCGTAATGTAATGTTCTCAACATATATGTTCCTGTTAGTTACAGTGGTTAACTCCTTAATTTGCTGATATCCAAAAGATAATTCGTATCCATGTAAAGGTATGAGACATTTCAAAATCTGTTGCAGCTAATCGTGTACCTTATTGTCTCTTAGGATGCACTAATTATCATTAAATACTTATATATTGAATAATGATTACTACATAAACTGACTCAGTAACTGCTTTTATTTTTCATATCAGCTCAAATCAAGCTTCCAAACATAATAGTGAACCACACGTGTGTGCATCTTTAGATTGTAGTAATGTTAACATACTTCCAATTTTAGAAACGGAAATCACGACAAACACATTAAGTAGTTTGATTAAATATAATATGATCCAAACGTGAAACAATCAACACAGCTACAAGTGCAAATACTAAACGGTCTCTCAATTCATAAAGTGTTACACATAGGATTAAGATATAAGTCTCTTTGGAATGTATTATCATCATAATATACTGAGTGATCTTATAACTCTACACAAACCGG
This sequence comes from Limulus polyphemus, assembly GCF_000517525.1. Lineage (NCBI taxonomy): Eukaryota > Metazoa > Arthropoda > Merostomata > Xiphosura > Limulidae > Limulus > Limulus polyphemus. Next base: position 6,128 of record NW_013670537.1, on the reverse strand, counting down.
ATTATATCGTGAATGGTTATAATGAAACAATGTCTTCAAGTTTTGAGTAATTACAGATTATTGTGCAATATTTATACGATTTTAGTGACATTTATCAGTTGTATATTAAATCATCCATTATCAACTTCAACAAAGTATAACACTGCATCATGTTGTATATTAACGTGTAAATTAATCATGCATGTCTGGTGAAGATACTGTTCGTCTCCGTTGGTACAGAATGAACATCAACCTTTTTTCTTCGTCTCATCTTTTTCCGAATGGTTATTATGCTGCATATCAGGAAACTTATAACGACTAGCAAAGCCGGTAGGGTGTAAACAATTGTACCACCATTCGTTCTGTTTTCTGAAAAACACAGGAAGAAGATTCTCTTCACTTTAAAATTCATTTAATTATATTTTAGTAAATTAAGTTTTTATTGAACTAAAGATGTATAATTAGTTATCTGAACTTTATCCAAGACGTTTCTTTGTTTATTATACTTACTGCGAATGTGGAATAAATCTTCTAATTAAGAATTATATTTTTCGGAAAATACCTCTAATGAATTGGAAATAATTTTAAATTTCCTCAAACTTATAGAATTTACAAAGAATTAATTGACCCAAATAAAAACGTAAGATATTAAAATATTAGTATTAAGATTTCCTATTTCTCGCATAAAGAGTAATATAAAGTTAAGCTGTTTATATCGAGGGATATACATTTTGTAAATAAGTTCATGAACGTGTCTACTTTTCAAGTAAGTTACAAATTTTTTAACGACTCCTCTTGTGAACAACGTAACTGCCGCTATACCTTTTCTGTCACTTTTCATTCAGGAATTGAATTTCCCAAGTATACAAATTAATCACAATATTTCAAATTATTGATATTTTAAATTAACAATTTTAGACGATTTACTTTAATCATATCATTGTTTTATATTCATTAATTTATCCCAAAAGCATTGTTCATAATTTTGTCCTGGCATTGAACTGTTCACAACAGTGTTCAATATCTACAGTTTGAAATGATAACTTTACAAATTTTACACACTAACAACAATTTGAAACGTTTTTAACAAGTTCATTGATGACGTATTTCTTTCTACCTGATAAATTTTGATTTGGTGACTGGGTTCCAATGTTATTCTCGATAATGGTTATTTAACTGGTGAATCACTCACATTTATAAGCGAGGAAACTGAATGTCTCAAACGTTTGAAATCTTTGGATATATTTATATATATGTTGTTTATGAGTTCATTTAGTGTAGGAATAAAAATCCTTCTCTCGGTAAGAGTACTAAAGTGAATTTATATTATAGATCCATGTGATCACATATCCATCGTACCTACCTTGATCAACTTTCCGATCTTGAGATAAATATGTAAAATGTGTAAACTCTCTCTCCTTACACGACTATGCTTCACGTACAACAAATATTGATCAGAAGTGGTTTTCCAATGTAAACCTTCCTAAAGATTTTATTGATATAATGTTATATAAAAATAATGTTTTTATGAATTACACGAACGACTTTCTAAAACAGAGAAACATGAAAGTTAAATTACTTACCAGACAATGAAGGTAAAGGCATATTTTTAACAAAGAACAGATGAGGAACAACCTCCACCAGATTGCCATCTTTGTCTACTAGACGCAGTTCCTTGTTTCTTACAAGATCTTCAAGTCGACTTAGAACCCTAGAGCTGTGTTCTGATTTCATGACAAAGGTGACTACTTTGAAATCTGTAAAGAATTATCAACTTTTGTAATGTACAATGCATAATAGTTGAAGTTTCACATAATTAAACTTAGAATAAGTTTTAAGGTTGTACGAAGTATCACTAAGACAAAATTAGTTTTCATTTACTTACTTTTCAAATTTATGTGATCACAATCAATAAAACTATTTGGGTTGTTTATCACCACACACTAGCAGACAGACTTTTTACGCCCCATCAAAAGGAAGGTTTGCACAGAGAGAGAGAGCTAGTAATATAATCTTTTTCTTGTGGTTAATCCTAATTCAGAAAGTACTATTTTAGTGCTGCTTCAGTTTCTAGTATTTTTGATACAGACAGACACACACGGTGAATTTAGGATTCTTAGAGGAATAATTTAAATATTTTGTCATGTTTTCCTGCAGGATTGTGTTTGTGTTTCAGTACCTGAGGTAATATATTAATTTTCATTTCAACGAACTAATACGCCTGCTAAATATCACTACTTCATCTTTTCTCTTTGTAAGAGTCAAACCTTCAGTATGTATGATGCAATTTAATGAAATCATATATTACCTGATAATAACACAGGATTTATGATTCTTGATTCTTCAATTTCCAGGATAGAAGCTAGTTGATACCTTATGTGTGATCCTATATCTGGATCGTCTCCCTTGAAAACAGCATCGAAACCTAAAGTCACTTGGACTGCTTCTGTTGATGGAGGAAGTCAAAAGTCAGTAATATCAAAAACATTTGAATAATTTGATTACCGTTATTGGTTTTAGTTGGATAGATTCAGATACAACATGTAGAATGGACATGAAATGATATATGACGAAATCAGATATCATTTTGAAACACGTGTATACATGCATGTAATACTTGTCTAAAATATCACATTAAGACTAGTAATTCATAGCTCACTTAAATATTTTGATATTTTTCACCCAAAAGAATCGTCCCGCAGAACATTCAGTTGGACTCACTGTCTGGAAGTTGGGAGAATACCGAACTACGGAATACAGTGATTCCTCCGATCTATAACCGGCTTCATCAAGCAGAAAAACTACACACTGATAGTTTCACATGTACAGAAATGTTTATTTACAAAAAAAAACACAATTATAATCCAAATAACAAAGCCAAGCAAAGGGAAAGTGTGTCGAACTGATCAGAGAAATGTGAATACTTTAATCAAAGCTTAGATTTCAAGTTTAATTGAAACTTCAGTTAATATCAGAGGTGAAACAAATAAATTAACAAGTTAAAATAATGTAAAACAAAGCTTGCTTGACTTACAGCAAACACGGTGAAGTAAAGAGAGTTTACTTAAAATTAAAGTTATTGTCAGGTCTCACCAAACATAACTAATATAACTCTCAAATTGTAATGATTAAATCTGAAAGTAAAGAAACATTAAACATCACATTAAAGATTTTCAATATACAAAAGTAAAAAGTCAAAGTTATCCAAGCTACAAAAGATCGTACAAAATATTTAGAATTCTTCAAAGCTTCCAAATATATTTATGTATCTCTTACAGGTGTATATGTGGTTTTGCATATAAAAACAAAATGTATATATAAATTTAAGTTTGCATATGAAATGCACCACACGTCTAACAGTATGCTGCAAGGTGGTTGGTTAATTACCAATTTGCAAAATAACATTTTGCATGCTTACAAAACAGGGAAACTTAATATGTTACTTGAGCGACTCTAAGAACTCTGAAAAATATAATAATTTTGAAAACATACATCTTAATTAAGGGTGTAACGCGTAAATAGTATCATCTTGCATTATGATATCACTAATAGATAAAGTCCTAAACATCTATATGAGGCTCAGATCATAGTATCATCCTCAGAACCCTTCAGTGTTGGAATAATACGGTCATATCCAAAGTGTATTTCAAGTTGCAGTTGAACCAGATCTATTCGCCCAAAGAAAACAATAAGTCGCATGATTCACTCTCTGTGTAATCACTCACTATCTTTCTCAGTGCAACACGAAAACTAGCGCGTGGAATTAACAGTTGTGAGGGATGGTTCACAGAGTTTCCTACCCACAGTAAATGTACTGAATTATAGTCCAGATCTGTTTTTGTTTGTTTGTTTGTAGTTAAGCACAAAGCTACACATTGGGCTATCTGTGATCTGCCCACCACGGGTATCGAAACCCGGATTCTAGCATTGTAAGTCCGCATAAATTCCGCTGTGCCACTGGGGGGCGTCAGATCTCTAATTAATATTGTAGGTTACGTATATACTTCCTGATTTATTGTTATGAATCACAGCATCTATCTATACCCTGAGGGTCGCGGGTTCGAATCCCGTCACACCAAACATGCCAACCTCCGCCTTTGCCCGGTCCCAAGTCCAGGATTAGAAAGGAGGAGGGTTGGGCCACAAGTAACTGCAACAACAACTTCCGTTGGCGAGTTGTTGTCGCGGCCCTATGGTCCACTGGGAGTTTACAGGAATAAATAAAAAAAAAGTTAGACTGAAATATCTCGAATGCTCATACTATGAGAGCTCAGTCTCATATC
>NW_013670537.1:0-1758 GCF_000517525.1 Limulus polyphemus | reverse complement strand
CTTAGGGTCCCCTGGAAGTTTACTAGGAATAATAAAAAAAAAGTTAGCTGAAATATCTCGAATGCTCATACTATGAGAGCTCAGTCTCATATCTACTTATCTTACAAGGTATGCATGACCTAATGCCGACAACAGGCTTCTAATGGTATTTATTTATATTTATACATCTTATTAAACCTATTTCCATGAAATTCGAATAGAAATTGCCAGAAACAAAAGGGAATTCTCAATAGCCTCGGCACTTGAAATTCATTTAGACAGGTTTAGAGTAAATTAATGTATATGACATTTTTTTGTTTCCTTTTTATTAGCCTTATTTTTGTGCGCCAGCAATACAAAGCGTGGAGCGCGCGTCCCACCCATTCAATTTTATAACTCATCAGAATCTCTACCAGCCTACCCTCAAATTAAATTTGTTTTAGGCAGGATTAGAGTAAGTTAACCATTGAGATCTTAGGCATGGTCAAATACATCAAACAAAAGGGTTTGACCTCCTGAGTCCAAAAACTGTAATTAGATCTCAATTCCGTCAAAAGATGACGAAGCTATGAGCTGAAGGTTTTTACATGAAAAAACAAAAACAAACTCAGAGCCGTTCTATGAGCCGCTATGCTGCAGCTAAAAAGTCAGTTACTAGCTAAAGGGATATTCTTTCGGGACACTGTTGGTAAATTATTATATAGTACTTAATGTATCATACTTGTAGAATAAAACATATTTCATAATCTGCTTAGTACATGTTTATAAAACGAAAAGTGTGTATTATCATTTGCAATACACCTTGTTATAAGCTGCTGCCTACGAGACCTGTCAATCAAAATTGATTAGATTATTGCCAAACTTAAATGCAGCTAAAATGTTATTTATGTGAGACTTCAAAACGAGTCTAAGTAGGTATGGTATTGATTGAAAGGGTCTCCTTCGAAAACGGAATAGGCCCCCGAAGTTATCGGACATATGGATTTGTTGTGTGACTCAGTTGAAGATAAGTTTAGGCTTTAATGAGTCTTAATCAACTAACATAAACTCGAAGTTGCTTACATGTCTTCAACAATAATTTTTAAATATGAAGTATATATCCAATATTTTGTATATTAAGTGCTTGCTTAGGGATCTTACGTACCTGTTGATAAATTCTTTAATACATACGAGTTTAATTCTATTTTAGAGGAGTCAGTTTTTTCAGACTTTCTAAAAACCCTGGAAAAAGAAATATGTGTGTTATGGACATAAAAATATATAAACACGCATCACAACTTTTGATGTAAATGTGATCATAAAGGGACTATTCTACAAAAACCTAAAAAAAAAAACAATACAAAAACGGACATATAGTAAAGTATATAACTTTTGATTGAATTATTGTGGCAATGTTTCCATTGAAATAATAAAAATGTAAAAAAATAAGATTTAAAAATTGTTTTACTAGACTTGACTGTTATGTTTATTAACTTTCAAAACATGATTAGCCTTTGTCACACGGAAGGTTTAGGAGATAGGTTTATAAATATAAGATGTTCTCTCGTTACTTTCGCATCTCAGTGGTCAATGGTAAAACTTAAGGCTTAAGGCTTAATATATAATGTTTCCATAAGCTTCAACATTGTTAGAAAATTTATCCCCACAACAATGAGAACCAGAACACATATTTTTATATGCAAATTTCAGAAACAATGAGTGAGAAAAAAGTCCACAAATAGAAAAAACAACTATTCTATACACTAAGTCAGGAATCACCAAATTACGGCCCGCGGGCCG
>NW_013670536.1:63387-74384 GCF_000517525.1 Limulus polyphemus | reverse complement strand
GCTAAAATTAATTCTTACACACTTGAGAACCTCAATGACTCAAGAACGATTTAGTAGCTTAACAATATTAAGTATTGAAAAAGACGTACTTAATACCTTAAATTTTGATAGTTTAATTGATGCATTTGCAGCAGCAAAAGCACGAAAGGTTCATATAATGTAACCATGAATATCAGAATGATACCTGTACAAGATCTTGTTAAGTATATGTACAGTTTTGTAAACTAATAAAAATTTGTTATTTGTAAACTTAAGTAGTATTTTATCAATATATTTTATAATCCATGTACACCACAAGTGACTCATATAACGCATAAGTTTCAAACTAGGGATATAACAGAAATTTATTCTGCATGCTTGAAAGATTACTCTATCTATGTGACTTTGAACAATACATGACATAAATATCAAAATGGTTTAAAAATTATGTAAGTACAATTAGTCATTAGTTCCAGGTTTACAGTTGTGATATCGTGAGATGTTATATTGTGACTTTATTTTAGGCCTGTGTAAGCTGGTAATTAATTATTTATGTTATTGTCATTAAGTGGGTAATGTGTCACAAAACAAATAATCAAAACGTTTCAGAGGTGGGGGCGCCAAAAGTGTCTTTGACCCCGAGTACTGAGAAGCCTTGCTACGCCACTGGTCATGGCTTAACTTTTTCCACGCTCTATATTTGCAAGGTAATAAAAAAATTAGGAAACTGATGGTTTATGGGACTGTAATATTTTTGAAAAAGCATTGTAAAATATTCTAAACTGTAGATGAATAACTTGTTAAAATCTTCAAATATCCGCCTCTTAAACTACGAAAAGTAGACTATCATCCATAGAGAGAGTTGATCTTCTATCAATAGCACCTTTTTCTAAACATTGAGAAAACTTTCAAGAGTGTTTGACATAATAAGTGTAACTTATAATACAGTATTCTTAACTGATAATTAAGCTATCCTTATCATTTTATTTACTTTTTTATAAAACGCATTAAAGATTAAATTTTTGTGGTGGTGTTAGGGTAGCAGATGTTTCAAGAGAGATGTTGTAAGTTAACTGTTAACATTCTTTTCAGATATAACATTGTTTTCAACTAAGAAAAATGAAATAAGTTTTAAAGATTCCATATGAAAGAGTTACTTGGAGCATAAGTACAAACACCTCATCTAGATAATAAATATGTACAATATTTCATTACCTTATCTTACAGTAAGGAAAAACGTTGTAGTAAAATCCTAAAAAAGTGTATAAATCAACCAAATGAAATTACTAGATTTCATTTATGTTAGAAAGTAAACTTAAACATCTATGTAATAACCTCTATAAATTTAAAATAAAATAAGAAAAAAATTAATTTTTAAAGTATCTGCAGCAGTTGTGTTTTCTATCAAATCCATCCTCAAAACTTGTAAAATTGTAATGAATCTCAAACAGACATTCATCACAGTACAAATAAAAAATGTAAACTAGAAATTTGTAGATCTCAGTTGAAGCTCATTGAATTTTATCACTCTTAAAAAATAAAACTTTTATCAAAAAGAAATCCTCAGAGAAGTAGTAATCTGATCTAATCGGAAGGGTAAAACACATGAAGATAGAAAACGTGGCAATAATTTATAATAGGTGGGGTATGATATTTGAAAATAGGTAGAATAAATTATATGATGTAATCATTATATCTATAAATAAACTTGAAATCAACACTGCTTTCATACACTTTAGAGCATTTTCAAATACTAAATTATGTTATGCGCAGTACAACAATATTAATATTAGAGATACAAGAGATGGAAACTGGAAGATCTGTAGAGCAGAACCATTTAAGTGTGATAAACGTTGAAACACTTAAATGTTAGTAGCTTAAAAACGTTTTGTACTAGTAATAGCCCATAGTATTCAGTAATTACGAGTATAAGATTGTGCCAACCTTGGAAGGAGCTGACACAAAAGCTCATCCGTTTTCTTCTTCTCCTCAATTAGTGACTGAGATTTCTCTTCGACCAGCTGTTCAAGATTGTTAGCATACTGTTCCATTCTGGCCAGCAAGTTATCAAGTAAGTTTTTATTGGATGCACCTCTGGAAACATAAAAAACGCAAAGTTTTCTACAAGTCTTTGTACAAAGAGAATGTACGTTTTGTTTTCAAATATAGTATAATTTTTTGTGTGAGCTTAAAAATATAATCTATAATCTAGATACTGTGAAATATTCCAGATGACCTTAGCAGGTAACATTTAGAGGTAAAGAAGCCAGCCAATTCTGCTCATGTAGCCGTAGTATGCAAAATTCACAAACCAAAGAGCCAGACAACATCATAAAATCAGGTTCATAACGTATATAACCAAAACTTGTGATATTTTTTCTTAGACCAACTACACAGTAGATTTTCTAATAATCCTATTCTTTTTGTTTCTATTTTGTACCAAATCACAGATAAAATAGAAATATCGATAATATTACACCATCTATAATAACTGGTACTTTAATGAAGTCAAAAAGTAAAGTTCGAAATCTATTCAAATATTTATATGTTCTTTCGACTATAGAGCTGTTATACATATATATATATATATCTGTGTGTGTGTGTGTGTGTATGTATATAACTTAACGACAACAAGAAACCTATTGGCTTATCCAGGCCGTTCTATCACTGCTATACTAAACTCTGAAATAAAAATAAAATACTCAAAGCCAGCTCTTACCATTCTGATGTTCATCAAGCCCTAACTTAAACTCCCTTAAATTAATTGCATCTACCACATCTGAAGGAAACATATTCCAAAAGCCAACCACCGTGTTTTGAAAATAAAACTGTCTTTGGTAAAGATGACTCCTACACTACAAAATTCATATTTATGTCCCCTAGTCTTACCATTCTGACATTTAAGTAGAAATAAAAGACGATGTATCAACATTATCAATCATTTTAACAATGCTAAACACTTCTATCATATCACCTCTAGTTCTTCTTTTTCTTTTTCTCAACAAAAAACAATTTCAGAGATGTTAACCTATCCCCATCCTAACCCTCCTCTGAACCTTTGCGAACAATTCAATGTCCTTTCTAAAGTAAGAAACCCAAGACTTAACATAGTATTCAAAATGTTGCTTAACCAATGAATTATACAATAACATTGTATGGAATATTTTTGTAGATAGAATCTAAAATCCTATTTCCCAGGCACTAGAAACAGCACATTGCTTACATGGTTTAAGAGACTTATCCACCAGAAAACCAAGACCCATTTCTTTCATAACACTGTTAAGGCTATTCCCATCAAATTTCCACCCATAATTCAAATCGTTATATCTCACACACATTGCATTCCATTTATTATAATTAAAAACCAAGTGCCATTTATGCGTTCAAATAAAAAATATTCCAAATCCTTTTGTAAAGCAGCAGCATCCTCACAACCAGCAAAACCCAAAACTTTAATATTGTCATCAAATTTAAACACTATAGGTCATTCCTTCATCTCTGTTGTTAACCTAAATAAAAAAGAGCAAAGGTCCTAACACCGAGATTCCCCACTTGTGACATTAACCCAGTTTGATTGAATGCTATTTATAACAATCCTGTGCCATCCAGCCCTTTTTTTATCCAATGAACCAACCTATATCCCACACCTAGAGAGATATTTTATAACAAGCCTTTTATGTGGCACTTTGTCCAATGCTTTTTGAATGTCCAGATGCACCAAATCTACACCCGTGCTCTCATTTACATGTGCAATAACCTTTTCGAAAAAGTCAAATCATCTTACAAAACACCTTTTCTTTAGACTTTCCAAAACTTTTTCCACTGCCCTACGATAAACAGCCCTATACTTTCCAGGACAATTTTTATCACCTCCCTTTAAAAGAGGACTAGCATTATCCAACTTCCAATCCTCTAGCACCTTCCCACTATTCGCGGAATTAGAAAATAAAATAGAAAGTGCCTCACATATCTCATTATTATCCTCCTTCAAAACCCTTCAGTAAATGTTATCTGCCCAAAAGCCTTAACATTCTTTAAACTTACTAATTATTTTAACAAGCTCAGCATTAATGTGATCACCTTGTTTAATGTTATTTTCATCTAGCAGCTGTTTAGAATGAGGAATATTGCGTAAATATTCATTAGTAAAAAAACTGAAGAAAGAATGTAAAATTTAGTAATCCAGCCATCCTATCATCATTAAACATCCTGTACCATCCCTCAAAGACCATCCTAACATTTTGTTTACCCTTAAAGTATTTGAAGAAATCTTTACTATTAATTTTTACACTTTCAACGAACTATTAACTATCTTCATCTTTTATAATCCTCCAAATCTCTCATTATTGCACTCAGTTTAAGCTTCATAAATTTATAATGCTTTTCTTTAATTTATCCTTTATCCCTGATTTTTTCATTTGCAGCCATCATTTTTTATACAAGGAACATGCGTATCATGAATATTTTTGAAATTTTATTTTCGAAGTTCTCCACACTTAATTAGTATCACCAATTAATTCAGTTGCCTATCTCACAGCAGATAATTATTTTCTCATCCTTTTAAAATTTGCTTTTTTCAACTCTATCAGAAACTTTTATATTAGGAATTAGCAATAAACCTAAAATACATTGTTCCTAGTAGTTTTCCCGCCTTATTGGTGAAGAAAACCATACGGAACGATTTCTAAAAATATGTTTCCCATATAACTTGACTATAGTATTTCCCAATCTGTATCCTATATTATAGCCAAATGAAGTCTTTATCTCAATGTAGAGTTTCAATTTAATTTCATTAGCTTTTTCCGATAGTCTGTAACAAAATCCAACTAAAAGCGTACTCCTTTTATGACCACTAACAGAAACTCAAACTGATTCAATCTCTTAGCTAAAAGCTTTAATATCCTTAACTTAAACAAGATGTAACTCACATTTTACATAAAAAGCCACTCCTTCGCTTCTTTATAGCACTCTTTGTTATATTTATGTAGTTCTACGTGGTAGTTCCTCTCTATAGTATTTACAATTCTGTAAAGCTCCACATAATCTCATGCTTTGATGTAGTTGGAATTAAGCTGCTTAATCAAATATTTACATTTTATATTCTATTTTGAAACAACATACTTAGCATGATCTAAAAAAAAAAACTTAATTTTTTGTTTCCAGCATTCGCGTAAAGCCACACAAAGACTGTATGCGCTAACCGTCCTTAATTTTGGTAAAGCTCCACATAATATAACGAATTGTATTGGTAGGCTACAGGAAAGGCGATTCATCAGCAGTATTCACTGTCATATCTTAGGCCACTCTAATCGAATAGTGTGTTTTGACCATCACTCTTATAATTATCTCTTAAATTTTGAAACCAGAATTGCGGCAACTTAACGCGAACCACGAACCTTCGGATTCACATTACTCCACACCCGACCCATTTTAAATATCCTAGAATTCAAGCACTTTTAACACCTCCTGGAAAATTTCTTAGCTTGGTTTTAGTTAAGTGATATATTCTGTATATTAACATTTAAAGCATTAACTCTAGGAAATGGACTTTTTGGAAGTTATCACGTGAAGAAAACTATGTAAAGAAAGGAATATTGATTGTTTGTTTATTTGGAATTAAGCACAAAGTTACACAATGGGCTGTCTGTGCTCTTCCCACCACAGGTATCGAAACCTGGTTTCTAGCGTTGTAAGTCCACAGACATGCCACTGTGCCACTGGGGGGGGGGGCAGGAATATTGATTCCAGTCATTAACAATACTTAGTTTCGTTTATATTTTGCTTAACAAAACCTGGTGGTTAAGGAGCTCGAATCGCAAATTGAGGGACCGAATCACGGCATTGATCATTTTCGCCTTTTCCGCTGTAGCGGAATCCCACTATACGTTGGTAAAAGGCTACGAAAGAGTTAGCTATGGGTGGTGGTAACAAGCTTCCTTCCCTCCAGTCTGTCATTTCAAAATTAGAGACGGCCAGCGCAGATACTCCTTCGGTAGTTTTGTGCAAAATTCAATAAGCAGACATTCACATCTCATCACAGCTCCATCGTAAACTTAGAAAACTTACTTGTACAACTTCCAACAATAAACATAAAATCAGAAATAGTTTTTCTTCTACCCAAAAGCTGGCTTTTCTGTTCATATGTTATATTTTATTTATGTTTTATCTATCAATCAAAGAATTTCTGTGTTCCGTAAGTTCATTATATTATCCATTGTGTGTTTGTTTCTCGTTAAGCACAAAGCTACACAACAGGTTGTCTTTGCTCTGCCCACCGCGAGTATCGAAACCTGATTTTTATATTTTATACAGGTAATATTATTTGTAAAGTTTGTAAATTGATCAATATGCAGAATTTCTAGAGCCTTATTCGTTGTCAAGTTAGAGTATCTTTCGAGATACTAATAATTTAGAATTAACATATCTGTCCCATTTCTTTAAGACCAATCAACAACGTTTAGATGAAACAAATATTTTAAACATCATTAAAAGGCATATCAGTAAAGTTCTCCGAGGAAGGGTTCACTATTGAAAAGAAATTTATGTGTGAAAGTTTGTCGCTGAACAAATCGTGACAGAAATGTTAGAAATTTGCTGTAAAATATTTTGCTGTGAGAAAAATATCTTGAAGTAAAATGTGTTACTGTGATATACATATATTTCCTTATTTCATGCATTTCTATTGGAAATTTTTATCCTGAGCATTTCCTATGTCGAATACTCAAATGACTAACTATATTTTTTTTACATGGCGAACTTTCTTGAATTTCCAGGTAAAGATCTCTATTGTAAATATACTAATCCTGCTCTTATCCATCCAACATGTGTAGGATAAGTAATATAGAAAACTAGTCCTAAACATGATATTACAGATTTATTGTTTTTCCACCAAAGGTAAAATTGAAAACATAATCTGTGATGTAGAGGCATAACATATTTTTTTATTCGCCGTATCCTCTGCTTGACTGCAGTTTTGCCTATTCAAAGCTCATCAGCACAACTTGGATCAACTAACCTAAGGTATGATTTGAATTTCGCGCAAAGCTACACGAGGGCTATCTGCGCTAGCCGTCCCTAATTTAGCAGTGTAAGACTAGAGGGAATGCTTTCTCTAGTCATCACCACCCACCGCCAACTCCTGGGATACTCTCTTACCAACGAATAGTAGGATTGACCGTCACTTTATAACGCCTCCACGGCTGCAAGGGCGAGAATATTTGGTGGAAATCGAACCCGCGACCCTCAGGTTGCGAATGGAACGCCTAAACCATTAGGCCATATCCGGCCGAACATATTAACTTACCATATAGTAACCTAAAGTAATTTTAGTGTGTAACTAATATTATGACACTATGCATAATTTATTATTCGATATTATATAGCTGACCAAATGTTTAATGTTTATATTAGAGATTTCTTTTTTGTTTTCAACAAAGTTCAAATTAAAAACATAATATGTGATAGAAGGCTACTGCATTCTTTGTTTCGTCGCACCATATGTGGTGAATTAAAAAGGACCCCAAAACACCACATATATTATGTACACATCACCATTATAAGAGGCTTAACCGTATTTCTTTAATTTCCTGGCCCAAATTGTGCTGACGAGCCTTAAATAGGTGAAACTGTAGTCTACGGAAGAGGGTGCATTGAATCAAATAACTTATTTGGCCTCTTCACAGATTATTTTCAAATGTACCTTTGATGAAAAGAAATCTGTAATATAGTAATTAAAAGGTTTATAATATTGATAATGGCATTGGGATAAATGACATAATATTATTCACACACTCAGATTAACCTCAGAGGCGTAGTGAAGGGGATGCAGGGGTATTTGCCGTCAGGCGCCAGGTTCGGGGGGGGGCGCCAAATTAACAACCAGTTTATCCAGAATTTATCTGTTCCCATAAAACCAAAACTATTAAAATGTGTGTGTTATGCTTGACATCAAATATTAATATATCATCAGAAATATCATGCCTAGGGAGGAAATTCATTGGTTTTCAGTGTTAGATTGATTAAAATTTACTGACGTCTCTTAGTTGATAGGAAGCTTAGCAGTTTTGTGAACACATGAGTTGAGAGTTTTTTTTGGGGGGGGCGCCAAATTATGTTTTGCCCCCGGGCACCAAATGCACTCTTCACGTTGCTGATTAACCTAGATTAATTCAGGATGCTATACAATGGCTTTAAAATGATTCAAAACTACATGGATATTATATTTTTAAACATGTTTCTCATAATATGTAGCTAGCATGTCTGTGTAAGGAACTGTTTTTCATTAAACCACGATCATTGTTCGGAGTAAACTATTTTCTGCTTCAACCTTTTTGTTGTAATATTGAAATGTAATTTGTTGTTTCATGGGTATTGGAGACGTTTGATCCATCGAGTGACGCTTAATGTTTCTCCATTGATCAAACTTAGATTTAATTGAGGTAAAGTTTATGAAAATTTTCAAATACTCTTTTATTATTTTTTTCGAATGTTTTCTTTTGCTGATACTGGTAAGTAATGAAAGGTTATACTCGAAATTTCAGTATTACTCAAGTGTCGTGCAAATCTGGACAGCCTAGGCGAATGATTTATACGTATTAAGACTCTACAAACTTTCGTTTTTATATCAAATGTCATTTGGTTTTTTTTTTTAAGAAAGTAAATGATGTGTTCTTCACCCCAGACATTTAGTCCAAAAACACGTGGGTTTGAAAACTTACTACTAAAATGTAAGATATATATACAAAATCTTAAAATATTCATTTGCACAATAATGTAATATTCATATGGTCAGGAGCAGTAGTTTAGTCACATATGCGTTTTATAGATTTTTTTTAACATACAACAAAACCAACACATTTTATTTGTATATTTCATTCATCTTTATACATACTTGGTGATTTTCTTGAGTTGAAGTTTAATTTCTGCGAAACTAGGCCTACATCCTGGTAGTTCCGACCAACACGCGCGAACCAGGTCCATTAGTTCAGCTGAGCATTCATCATAGGCGATCTCTGGGCGATATGGTGGCGTTGTTCCCATTCTGACACGGTCCAAAATTTCTATTTAAAAATCAAATTTCCTTATACTTATTTTACTTTCGTGAAATGCCACTTGAAATTATGCCAAATGTATCTCTACATTTTTTTGTGGCAACTGGTATTATTAGTGTAAATAACTTACCTTCAGGATCTAGAATTGTCTTGTTGCGCCCTCGCCTTTCCATTGATTCGAATGGTCCTGATCGAGTAATCATTTCTTGAAGTATAATGGCAAAGCTGTAAACATCGCCCTTTTTTGAACCTGTTTTCGTAGGAAAAGGTTCTCTAAGGTGTTCAGGAGCCATCCAAAAGAGAGATCCTTAAATGAGAGGAAAATTGTTAATAATTTTTGATGATCAATAACGATCACTTTTTCAAAAGTCATTTTTAATCTGATGATGACCTAAAAAGGTCGAAACGTTGTTATTTGTTTTGTGTTTTAAATAAAAAAATTTAAAACCTCATCACTCGTCTCTACTATAAATATATATTATCTGATCATTTTATTGAACTGCAAAGTCCGTAGCACTAAAATATGTATTTTTGAAACTAGAATTTTCTGGCAGACATTTGCAGTTCATATCATATGACTGGTTACCGGACATTTGTTTTTATTGCCATTAACTGATGGACGCCATTTTATAGAATATAGAAAACTTTGGTTATTTTATTGTTATCTGAGCATTGTACTAGAAATTTGAAGGAATATAATTAAAAAAGAAAAAGTCAAATATCACGATTTTAGAAAAATACATTTATATATATATATATATGTGCGTGAGTTACTCTTTATTCGTTTAGAAAAAAATTACACCTTAATATTTATCCTTACAACAAAGGACTGTTGTCCCTTTTAATATATTTATGCGTACCTATGCCTATGTAACTAACATTTGCTGGTCCCCTTCTGGGACCATAATGTACAGCAATCTAAACAACAGCACTGTCGAATATGTGCTACACATATCTTTATCATATTCCATATCTCACAATGACACAGACAAAATACCAGTTAAATTTCTGGTTTCAGCTGCTTAGCCTATTATTACAATTACCATTTTTGAACACCTTAATGTAGAATATCCACGGGAACATTACCACAATAAAAGCAAAAAAAAAAAAATCCAACTTAAAACCGACCTTTTTTTTTAGCTAACTATAGCTGTGATCAAAAGCTCGTTTTTGATATCGTCTAGCTACGGATTCAAAAATCGAAATAGTAACCTCCCCTAACATTTGATTCTGTATTTGAAGAAGGTGTGCATGCAGATCCAAAAATATTAATATTTTCAAAAACATTGAGCATAAGATAAAATCTGATAATTAACGAAGAATTAGCCATTAGTTTCCTGTTGTAAGATCCAACTTGATATCCTCTGGACTGTATAGAAGTTTGCATTTTTTAAGTGTAAAGAAAATAAAAGAAATCATAAGTTTCATGTATATCATGATATAACGACTGAGACTAATATGATGCCAATGAAAAGAGAACTGTTATGTCATTTTGGACAAAGTAAACGGAAACCAAAAATATACCTATTTCACGGGTTTGTTTGCTTGTATTTAAACATAAAACTTCACAATGGGCTATATGTGCTCTGCCCACCACGGGTATCAAAAACCGGTTTCTAGCGTTATAAGTCTGCAGACTTGCGGGCCTATTTCAGAGAAGATCCATGACTAACAGATCAAGTTTTAAATCTGTGACAGATTTATTATTATATATTTATTTTAATATCGATGTTTGCTTGAATTATATTTATATTTACAAGTGTACATAACTTATACAGTTAAGTATGTGTTGTGAAACTCTCGCCTATTCTCTAAAGTTGTAGACGATTCTCGAGTAAAATAATCAATAATATATGTGTGTGTACATAAACATATTGTTACATAATCTGAATTTTCTAGAAACTCTCCAAATATAACCAACGCAACGCGCAAAAAAGAGTATCTATTATTAGTTTGGTATAGTCAGTG
>NW_013670536.1:35394-62865 GCF_000517525.1 Limulus polyphemus | reverse complement strand
AGATATATCGGCATATATTTAACTACTAAATTTAAATTATCATTTAACTCAATTTCAGGTTATTTGAAATTCTAATACATAACAAATCTGAAACCTTTTTCATGGCAAAAAGGTAATATCAGAAAATTCCTTTCTATCTGTCTCATAAAGTATGATAATCTTTGACAAGTCTTAGCCAACCATATAATTTCTATTCTATGTATCAAGCTTTTTGTAAGTCATGAGCTCAACCAATAGAAAGTCGTTAAATCAGTATTTTTCCTAATGTTTCACAATTTGCAAGGGTTTCTGAAAGGAATGAATTTGTTTCCCAGTCTTTCATTCTGTACACAGAATATCTTTACCAGAGGATATGTTTTAAATATCATACCTAATACTGATAACATAGTTCTGATGTGCTAACTGCAAACAAAATTTCCACCGACTTGTGCATGGTGGAAAACAAAGTAATGAAAGACAATGTTACCGGATATTGAACTTCTATTAGTTGGAGAACATCACATGAATTTTTTACTACATTTATGTTACTTGTCTTTAGTCTGAGCCTCTTCAATTAATTCAAAGAAGCAAAGAACAATAGACTCAGAGTTGCAGTGCACGGTGTGTTAAGAGAAAACCTAAATGATATGCTGCATCAGAACCAAATTACACAGGTTGTTTTAGAATATGCAAAAACTAAACATTCAAGATCCCATTAGTGGAGTCGAATTTATTCCATAAATCTCGATATTGTTAAAACATGGATATATGATATATTGGAAGCATATCCAATCACAACTCTAACCACTTAGAAAGTTTATCATTATAATAGACGTTACAAAAGTGATTTGGTCACAACTAACAATTCCATATTTGAATATTATTGCGTTAGTTTGCCCCTGAAGAAGAAAGGTCCACCTTTCGAAAGCGCTCGAGTTATAGGGTTTTTATTCATTGCGTTAAAATGTATATTTGATGTAAAAGTTAACTCAAACGTTACAAACTTAATACATTTCTTTAATAACCAATTACAAATCTGTTCAACTTTAATGCAAGCGATTCCAGTGAAACTTTTGAAAAACAAAATTAGATATCAACGAAGATGTAAAGCTGAAATTGATGTTTGGTATTTTACGGAACCTTTGTTGTCTCTTACATCCTAATCGGTGTCCAACACGTAGTGAGCGTTTACACATTGAAACAAAAATTGATGTAACAAAACTCTGTATGATACTCACGTGGATTTATTTCAGTGTCTAAGTCAATCTGCTCGTGTACATACTTCAGGCCATAGTCAGTAATTTTCACAATAAAACGTCCGTCAATCACACAGTTGGTTGACTTTAGACGACCGTGAAATTCAAGTGAGCTGTCGTGAATATATTTCATACCCTGCAATACGTCAGAAGTTAATAACTCACCCTATTAGTAATATTAACTGAAGTCGGTTTATCGAACACTTAATAGACATATTAAAAAAAAAACATGCAATCAACCAATCTCTTTACAGAACTCAATATCTGTCTGGGATGGAAGCCACAAGAGTTCAGTAGCTTTAAGTTCGTTTGTTAAATACAAATGTTCCTATTCTAATTATTTATATTTTTCTCTCTTTTTTCCAGTTACACTAAAGATTGCTTACATTTAAAAGTTTCCACTACGATTTTTCTGCATATCTATATTTCAAAGTACAAGAAGATTTAGTATTTGTTTTTATAGGGATCACAACATAATCAGCTGTTTAATAATATAATACAATAATAATATAAGCTCGACGTATAACTTATCAGCACTGTCAATGCTAAACTTTTAAAGGACTCTTACATTTATAATTCAAAGTGAAATTAACGTACCTCTAGAACATCATTGATCATTGAATATCGAAATGTCCAATCGATATTCATGACATCGTTCTCCAACATGTCCTTGAAAAAGTCAAATTATCAGCATTAGTTATACTACTTGATAGAGTTAACTTAATTATATCTAGATATAAGAATTAGGATAATGTACAGGGTGGTCCAAAAATATTTCCTATTTTTAATTACAATAATTAAATATCTAAAGAAATGCAACGATGCATTTTTCAACATCTTGTAGCCCGACTCAAACAGTCTTCATTGACACGTCAGTAGACTTCTACATGTGCACCATCAATGTCTCTCTGCACATATATTCGATTTCATTCCACGTTCGCTGCAACATGTCCACAGTTACAGTGGTGATGGCATCCGTTATCCTGGTCTTTAGCTCCGTGATCATTGCTATAGGTGTGCGATACACGATTCCATTAAGAAGTCTGGTGGAGTGATGTTTGGCCCACTCCGACCAATCCATCGCATTGAGCCTTCTTTTGCACGGTTATCATCTTACGGGGTAAAACTACTCATTAGAGTGAAAAAAATAACATGACAATAAAATCTGTTTGAGTTTTGCTACAAGATCTTGAAAGCAGCATGGTCGTATTTCTTTAGTTATTTAATTCTTAAATTTTAAAATAAGAAAGATAATTTTGGACCACCCTGTAATATACATTTAGTCAATCGTAATTTATATGTATAAACTCTTGCTGTGGTGTGTCCCCCTAGATCTGAGGGGGGTATCGATATTTTGACGATATTTTTGCATCTATATACTTGATACACAACATTCAACAGCGCAATAATGCTGTAGTTAGCCTTAAGCATGGAATAACAAATATATATATATATGTGTGTGTATACTTCCGAAGATAGATATTCATAATATAAAATTATCAAATGACAAAGAGTTAAACGCCACAATATTTCGAAAGAGAAACACGTCAATGCTCTCCACGGATACAAGAACGTTTTTGGATTCTAAAGGACGCCTAAACTACACCCTAATCCGAAGAAACATTTTCATGAGCAAAGTGAAGGCTGTAGTTACGAAAAAGAAGCCTCTGATCCAAAACACAATTCTAGTGAAGTTCAACTTATCTTCTAATACCGTTAATGGGATACTGAACAAGAATGTGTTGATGATATAAATTCACTAACTTCCAGCCACTCTTCAAAACCAATATCCGTTTGCATGTGAGAGTTGGTCGAGTAAACTGGAATCCCATCTGTCCATATAACTTGAAAGTCCCTCAATAAAACCCTAATAGACTCTTTTTGCCTCCAGTCTTCATAAAAGTGGTCTTAGAAGCTTATGAAATGTGTTACCTCATCATCTATTGTAGAAGTTTGTTATAAGGGAAAGTGCAATATCGAGAAATAGTGAGTAATTATGATCATCAGACTAAACCCAGATCTTATAACGTGTAGTTAACTTCATATTAGAATGTAATCATGATAAGCCTTTACCTCTTCCACTGCCATAGGTGCATATATAGGACACAGTATATAACCATTGTTTTAGCCTGGAAAAGGATGGTATTAACCACATGTTAGTTTGAAATTCTGTTGAATCGCTTAGAAATGTTCCTGTTCAAACTTCTCAAAGTTTACTGGTCTCAAGATTAAGGTAAGTAGTGAAATATTAAAACTTGTGTTTTTGCTTTTTATTACGCATTTAACAATAAACTTGGCAGAGAGTTGTCGATCTAAGTGAAATTGAAAAACGTTAATATAATCACTTGTAGAGCAAAAAAAAGCAACAAGGAAATAGAAATATCACTTTACGTTAACTATTTAGTTGTTCAGTTTTTAAAGCAACATATGTTATAATAACTTTATATGAAACGTTTAAACTCAGAAAAAATAGCATTTAAATAATTGGTCCACTAATAATTTTTGTTTACTTTAACAGTTAAAGACTTTCAAGATTATATAAAATGTCTTATGTATTTGTTTATTAATTATGTATATTGAATACTTTGGTCTTATAGTGTTTTTACATTTAAAATTCTATGCATCAAATACAAATAAACGCATGTGTGTGTGTGTGTGTGTGTAAGTAAATTTTTGATATTTTCCCTCAAACACCTCCTAGCTTGTGTCCAGGAGGATATCTTCAGTTTCATCAACATTTTTCATCAAAACAAAATGACAGTATTGAGAGTTTGAATACTGTGATATGTATGTGGAAAGTACCGACAACGTCGTCGAAAGTATCTCTCAATAAAGTTTCTATGTATTCGAATTATAAGACATGACTGATAAAGTGGGATACCAATATTCATAAGTCCCATTTCCTATTATGAACGAGAAGTTTTAGTCAGAAAAATTCTGGGGTGTTTCGCAAGAAAGAAATTATTTTAAAAAATGCATTACTTAATTTTAAAATATGTAATTCTACGTATCACATGTACTGAAAAAAAAGGATAATAATATCATTTGGATTTAGAGCAATAGATAAATATGTGTTGAATAATCAAGCCTCAGCAGAATTGTTATGGTATTCGAAATTAAGAGATAACATGTTCAATTTATGAATAATACGTCTGGCACATAATTAAAAGCACGAGTTTATTTTTCCATTTTGTTTTTTTTTTGTTAAGATTTGAATTTTTCTCTTACCTTTGACTTTTCCATTTTTAATTTTTCTTGTTTTTTGTCGTCGTGCTAATATTTATAGAGAACAGATTTTACTGTTAGCTAGATTTACGTAGATGTTTCTTCAAGCAGAGTTTTTATTGTTAAATGGACTTACGTAGATGTTTCTTCAAGCAGAGTTTTTATTGTTAAATGGACTTACGTAGATGTTTCTTCAAATAGAGTTTTTATTGTTAGCTGGACTTACGTGGATGTTTCTTCAAGCAGAGTTTTTATTGTTAAATGGACTTACGTAGATGTTTCTTCAAGCAAAGTTGTTTTTGTTGTTAGCTGGACTTACGTGGATGTTTCTTCAAGCGGAGTTTTTATTGTTAGCCGGACTTACTTGAATGTTTCTTTACGTAAAGATTTCACTGTTAGTCGGACTTATGTGAATGCTTATTTAATGTATGACTCAATCTATGCTAGGTCTAAAGTTACTCTTCTTAGACGATGACTTTATTTGAAAGGTGAACAGTAGCTCCCCGTCTAGACCGTAATCTAACAAATCAGCTTCAAGCGTTAACAATACCGAATACTGGAAAGCGAGACATAATTGGTCCAACAAAGTCATGCTTGAAGAGGGTAATGAAGTAAGTATTGGGTGCACCGAATATTGTTTTAAACCAATCAAATCTTTTTTCTTTTTTTTCAGATCTGATGTGTGACTTATTTTCTCTGTGCAGGTAATCTTACTTAAAACTGTGTGGTTTGGATTTTTCTATCATTAATAAATTTCATAATATCGATATTAGTTTACATAATTCGTTAATATATTTTAATTTGTGGCAGTTGTTTCTTTGCTAGTTTACTCTAATTTGAAAATTATCATTAGTAAGATATTAGGCCAAAGGCTTCGTTCACACAATGTTTTTATGAGTAGATTGTATATATATGATTTAAGCTATCGATCAGTATAAAACTTTTTAAAGGTGTTACTTATCCTACCTTAATTTTCAAAGTTGTCTATTTCTGTCATTTATATGTGGAAAAAAATGCCTAGACCTATTTTTTTTTTCATTGTACAAAACATTCATATTTACTTTGCGTGCAGGCATAATTAGAATATAGAATAAAAAAGTGCCATTAGGCCCAGTGATATAACTTCATCAACCCATAAAAACCCTTTAAAATGTTGTTCATTTGCAATTATCATATTACAGTAAGAGGATTTGTTTTATACAAAAGCCAAATTGGGCCATCTACTGTATCCATCGCACAGAATTAAGCTCCAGATTTTAGCTGAAAGTCTGTAGACTTACCGCTATCTCACTGGGAGGGACGATAATATGCTCAGACAATACTTAAAGATTACCCAGAGAAAGGAAAAATCTTATTCTATTCAATTTTTTTACTTCTCCTCTACTCTGATTTTTGTTGGATATGAAATAAGCGCAATATACTATTTCAAAACCATATGGTCGTATGAATTAAATTTTATTTTAACGTTTTGCTTTGATTTTTCAAATGTAGTCTATCTTCAGTTTCCAAATTTAAAATCAATTAATAGGAATAAAAGTAAGAATTGATAAACCAACAGAGTTTTTGCATTAATTCAGTTGTTATATAGGTTTAAACTTGTTTTTAGTGTTAGGAAATTGTTTTTCATTTACTCTGTTGCATATTAAGTTTTTTGTTTAGCTTTTCGCACATCAGGTTGTTAGTTACTGAAATAAAACAAGTTGTCTATGGATATTGAAACATAGTCACACCTGAATTATTTGACCCTAGTATATAAATATACAACATAGAATTCTTGGATTCATAAGGCAGAGTAAAAAGGTAACTCTGATTCTTTAAATTTGTTGATTCTTATTCTGAAACAAAAGTTTGATATCAAACCCAGAATTGTTAGGTTCATTAGACAGACAAGAAAGATAACTTTGAATCTTTAAGTTAACTGATTCTTATTCTGAAACAGAAGTTGAATAAGCAGGATTTGCACATCATTAATTTAACAATGAATAAGTTTAATTAGATATCTTGCAAAAGTTCATCTCGCCACCTTACTTGATTTCAGTTTCCAATGATTTGGTAACCTTAACCATAATAGTGTGTTCAGAAACAAACGTTAATCTTCTTTGTGAATGAATGTAAAGAAACCACGCCTACCCGAAGACTTCCTCGAATACAAAGTTCTGTGAGCAAAGCGTAGTTTGGTTCATCAACGCACATCCCTATGAAACGCACCAGGTTTTCATGGTTAAGTTCTCCTATCTACAGAATAAACAAAATACAAAATGTACAAACACAACAAAAATAGTTTTCATGTCTACGTTAATTATTCATCCACGAACACAACCAATTATTTTGCCATATAACTTAATTTCAGCCAGAACATTACTTTATGGATTCGAGTGGTGTAATTAACATGGAATTAACAATATTTTGCTTATTGTAAAGTAAAAACTTGTACAATGAACTATCTCTGTCCACTGTAAAGATCGAACCTCTAATTTTAGCGATATAAACCCTCAAGCTTACTACTTTGCCACCAGGCTTTGGTAAGAAGCAATAACGGCATTTTTTAATCTACTTTGCTTGGTTCTTGCTTATTTTATCTTATGTGATTGTTGAGGTGAATACAACTGTGTAAAACCTCATATATAATATGTATATCTTACAGACATCAGTCTAACATAACCAGTGTAGGGGTACGGCAGCTGTGCGTTTTAGTAAGCCTGCGCATGCGTTAATCGCCCCTTCGCTCCCACACTATACAGCAATGGTTTGACTGTTCGGATTTAGTTTTAATTTGCTCTTTCCCATCATTTTTGTTCACAAACATCTCGAAAACAATGTCCTACCCTTCCAACTTTTTCTACCTTGAACTACTACTCCTCAGAAGCCTACCTTTCCGGTTCCTATAAACTTAGACATTATGCCCTGACTTAACAGCATAGCTTGTTATCTGGTTCAGTGATTATAAAAAAAAAGATACAGTTATTTACATTAATACTAAATTTTTCTTCTTTGAAGATGAAACGGAGGAACATACTGATACCTGTTGGATATACAAGACCGTTTAGTGTAGGCATTATTATAGAATTTATTTTGTGAGTTAATATTTCATGATTGTTTAGTTTTTTCATAACAAAATGATTAAAAGCAATTATTTTAAAGGCGATAGTTTTCACAAGTTTGGTTACGTAACTCGGTAATAGTTGTAAGTTGTGTTTGTAACTCATTGATTTTGAGGCAATAGAAATTTCTGGAGACCTCAGTGATAAACATATAAATAGCGGCGACAAAATTAGCGGGAGCAGAGTAAAAGTAAAGTCAAATGAAAGGGAAGTTCAGTCAGAGAAAAGTTAGAAAATGTAAAGTTAGCCGTCATGTAAGTCGATAGCCTTAACGGTTGATATGTTAAAGTGAGTTTAACAGTTTTATAGAGATAATGAGGATAATTTGGCTTGACAAAGAGTGTTCTGAGCTAACTGAATCCGTCTGTGTGGACTTTGATGAAAAGAAGACAATTATTTGAAGTTCAGGATACAACTGTGGTAACCCACGAGGTAGCGTAAGTGAATTATTCACTGAGATTATTGTGCTAAAAGAGAGAAAGTTATTCCGTCTTGTCAACTGAATTCCACAGTAATTGAATCCGCCTAAGTGGACTTTTCACAACAAGAAGAGAAATGTATAGTGTTTAAGATACAACTGTGATCTCCATAGTGTAAAGAAGTTTTGTGCATACGTTTATCTTGTTTTGAATATAATATTTTAAAACAAGTGGAATTCGTGCTGTCCGTTTATTGTTCGAATTTATCACCAACAAGTCTCAGACGCCTACTGTAGAAGAATGCTTGACACCAACATATATATATATATACTTAAAACCCTGACAAAACCCAAGTTTGAAAAATATGTATCAACGTTAAACAGTAGTAAACTTACCTGTTTTAATTCGATCAGTACTTGGCCAGACAAGTTCAGCTTGTTAACACGTAACGGTTTTACCACAACTTTATTTCCCTAAGAGGAGAGATTAATTGAAAGTAGTAGTTGTTTTTTTTTTTGTTTTTTTTGTTGTCGTTGTTTTTCTAACAAAATGTCTATATAAACAAATCACTCACACACACGGTTACAAATTCCCATTAATGTACCACTAATGTTAGAATATAGTTTCTCGTCCTTTTTTTTTTTTTTATTGCATCCACCATTAGGCTTCCTTCTCGTCAGTCTAGCTGTCGTACGTAGCATAATAAAAGGGCTCTTTCCGACAATGGAACAATAATTCTAACAGATCAATATAAGATTTAAACGATAAGAATTTTAAAAACATCACTTTTTTCACATCTTAAAGAGAACTGATATTATATGTTCCAGTATTCGAATGAAATTATAGAATCAAGAATTCTAGATTGTTAATTACCAATCCGAGTGGATGTTAAGTTGCAATCAGCCACCATTGGTTTGAATATGGACAACAATTGCCTAACTTGTTCGAGAGATGGATATTGCCTGGGAGATGGCGTTACGGCCCATGTTTCAATACAAAGCTCCAGATACGATATTTATTACAAGAGAGAAGGAGCAATTATTAATATTAAGCTTCGATCAGAGCAAATTATCTAGTGAGATAAAAAATAAAAATCATCCCGATATTTAGTATAGCTAATTATAAAAATTACATTGTTTCATCCGTTGGGTACCATCGTTGTTAACAATATTTACGGCCGTAAACCCAATAATATTTTTAATGTAATTCAGCCAGCTTAAGAAAGTTAGGTTTGTCTAAACCAATATACTAAACTAAAAATGCAAAATAATCTCTGTAATAAAAATATCATAATAAAAACAGATAAAAACCAAAATTGATAAGGAAAATATTAACAGTGGTATTATGGAAAAAATTTCACTATTATCGGTCTTAGATAATAAATATTTATATTTATATCTCGATTATACAAAATATATTTTTAATTTAATAATACATTCTATAACTATAAGCTCTTAAATTTACTACAAAGCTCATTTTTCATAACGTTATAAAAAATATGTAAGAAATATTTTTCTTGGTAAAACTCACTGCCATTCAGAGGTGTTACTTCTAGTAGTTCGAGTTGGCAAATTTCCGGCTAAACAACATAAACTTGGTGTGTTATTTTCAACCAAACAAAAGTAAATTCAATATCCTTGTTATGAATGAGTATCTTGATTCTTGCTTACGATACGTATATAATATGACTGTCATTGATTCCATCTATAGCAGAAGCGAATAGAGCCACTACCAATTTTCTCCTTTTAGAATTGAGGATCAACATTGCCGACCAGTTCATTTTATATTACTCAGTTGAAATATTCATTTACTTCAAGTTTCTAAGCTTACAATTCTTAAGTTTTTACTGGTGAAGACTGATAAATGTTAATGTTCTCATCTCGTCTTGTCCGTTTATTAAATTTGGACATTTATTTGGCCAAAATTTCTAAACTAATTTGTTATTGTATTAATATCAATAAAACCACAATTATTTTAAAGATTTACCTAACTTATTTTCTTTTATCTTGTCAAAAAATTGGAAGATTGCCGAAACTAAAAGAGTTTTCATGAAGTTTAAAGGCTAACCTTAATAGAATAAAATATTTGGTGACAAAGATTTTATAACCTTCTTAACAGAAAAGTATTTGACATCGAAGATTTCATGAAACTATAGATTTATTGCTTAATCTTATCAGGAAAGGTAATTTAGTAAATTTTAAGTATTTATGGTTTGTAATGATACTCTAAACATAAAAGTTATTCCGTGTTCGAGTGTATGAATATTGTGTATTTTTGTTGTAGAGAAACTTTATTTAGAACGTTTAAGACGGCCACATCTGATCAAATTAACGTACGCAATTCCGAAATACATTTGCTCTATAGTTCCTGGACCTAATACATGCTTTAACAGCATATACAAGCACATCCTTGTAATGTCCGGTTACCCAACCTGAAATATTTAGCAAATACACTAGTGATAACCTTACCTTGTACAACCCAATAATCACACCACTCAATGCAGCTACCTCCATTGGAGAGCTGGCGTTGGATGTTGTTTGATTCTAAAAAATAAAGTATTGTATTTTATATTTTCAATAACTCTTGTATTCAACCAGAACAACAAAATATATTAAGTATTAGAATATAGTCAATAAAAATATTTAACAGAAACACAACTAAGTTTCTTTACATTAATAGATTAAAGAAATCTTCTGCTGTTTAAAAAGATTGAATTGTGACTTATGCTCAGTACTCGTTCAGATCGTAGAATTTCAGTGCTTATTCAGATCAGATATTTCCCTCAACACTTTTGGATATCTTTAGGAGGTTATCAACAAATTAAACGTTGCATTTAATCATCTTGTTTAATATAAAGATATTCGGTTACAAATTATACGTTACGGTAGTTCCCTATAGTAATGAAGAAGACATCAGCGTATGTTAATGAAACCCATTAAGAAACTAAATTTATTGAAATAAACATGTTCAAATTCATTTATATGATAATGTGTCAACAGAACTTTAAATCGATACAATGATGATATGCTAATTCAATGCTGTAGTTGTTACATAGTTTTATTTGGGATTCTCCAAATAAGTTTCTGTTCATTTTAAAAGTTGTTAAAACTGAAGGCACTGAAACAGTCAACATTTACTGTAATGGTTTAAATTATGCTTATTTTTTCCATCGATTATGTGATAAATAAATAAATGCATATCCATAAAGATCATTTGATGAATCGACATGAAACAAAAAAAAACTAAAATAATTTCAATATGCAGGAACCATCTAACGTATGTTTAAACGCAAAACTACACAATAGACTATCTGTGCTTGACCACCGCGAGTATCAAAACTGATTTTTAGCATTATAAGCCTTCATACTTATCGTTGAGCCTCAAGAAGCTCCCCCCCCCAATTTCTCAGCGTAAGTCTATGGACTTATGACGCTACAAATCGAGTTTTAATACTTGTGATGAGCACAGTACAGCACATAGCCCATTGTGTAACTTTGTGCTTAAGAACAAACAAACCGAGGATCCTAAAGCTGGTAATGGATATATTTCACGTAACGACACAAAAATAAAAGCAGCATTAATCAATCAGACAAAAAATACTACATATATATATATATATATGTACAAGAATCCCTTTGATAAATTCAAACTTGGTCTGCTTATTAAATAATGGCTAAAATGTCAGGTTTATGTTACGCCATTGTATTGTGATAAAAGCATACTAGACTGTTTTGTTGTTGTTTGTTTGTTTCACATAACACTTAATTTGCCTTTTACACATATTAAATCATAGGTATTTAAAACAGTATTTGAAATCCATATTTCTTCTCTCTTACAAGTCACTGCACAGAAATTTATACGTTTAATGTCAGAACTCCTCAGCTCGATATGATGACGTGAGACAAAATTTTATCTCCATCGCTATTCCCGTATGAAATATAAAATTTACAGTAACGTTCTTATGATTAGAAACTTATATATGAATCGTAAATATTTAAAGTTCAATTTTAAATGCTGAAGGCTTAACTTCAAAGTGTAACAGGCTGTTTTTACCTAGGAACACTAAACTAAAACAAAATAAATATTTTTATTTGATTAGAAAAATATCTTGATAGAATAATAAACTTAATAGGTAATTTAAAAGACGAGACTCTGACATATCACACTAATACTCAATAATTGATGCCTATTCATGTACGCTATTGAATTATCATGCTTTCTCATCGATTCATTCCATGTCAAAACTTTTGTAAAATATTGTAATATTACATCCCAAATAACTTTTTATGCATTTACTCGTTAGTTGCTAGATCTTTTTGTTTGTTAGTAAATAATTAAGTTAGTGTTGCGCTACTTTTGGGGTTTTCTTACAACGTGAACCAAAGACTGATTAAACTGATTATTTTGTGCTTCACAAAAGAATTCCTAGTTGTAGTAAACATAATATAATATAATTTTTGTAGTAAGCATATCATAATGTAAAATTTGTAGTAAACATAATATAATATAATATTTGTAGTAAACATATCATAATATAAAATTTGTAGTAAACATAATATAATATAATATTTGTAGTAAACATATCATAATATAATAATTGTAGTAAACATAATATAATATAATAATTGTAGTAAACATAATATAATATAATATTTGTACTAAACATAATATAATATAATATTTGTAGTAAACAATATATAATTAATAACAGTAAATACTTCATATCCCAAGCAACAAACTAAAAATTATAAGAGAATAAATGCAATAAAATATTGTTCGTAATCTACAATTATTAGAAATGGATTAAAAAGAACTAGGCATAATACCTAAACACTGTAGGAGTGGTTTTAGACGTTAGATAGGCAAAGGACATAAGACGATTTGAAGTAAACTCAAAGTGCACGTAATGGTTAAATAACTAAAAGTATGAAACTTGATTTGTGTGGTAGATGTACTACGTACAGATATAATTTTCTAAAGAAGAATCTCTCGTTTCTGTCTATTAGATCATGCTAAGATCTTCAAATGTTCTTGGGAATGATTTTGAGACAATTGAAGCGTTGGGCAGTATTGCGAAAGCAATATGTCTGTAATCTGTTCATGTGGTATTTTTGTTAATCTTTTATACATATAGTTTAACATGATATACGAACAAATACCGTAAAACACTCTTATTGAAATCTAAGTAAGTTACTTTTAATATAGAAGATGGACAGGAAATTACGAATATATGGGGTTTTGATTAGTGCAGCTTCTGCGAAGCTGCGTAGTCTTAACTTTAAATATTCCACTTGCAGAGGTGCCGATATTAGTGAATATGAACCTCAGTTTTCGTTTAGTTTATCGGCAAGTGATCGCCAGTGAGCTGTTGTCAGATGTTTTTTTTTTCTATCATTAACCGTTCGCAGTTATCCTAGACAGCTTTTCATCTATAGTTGAGTAATATGATCTGTCGTTACATGAGTTTTTCAAATTCAGTGTCCATTTCTTTCGTGGTTCTTGTAAGCGCTTTTACTACAACAAGTTCTAGAAGTAAGATTACCAATTGATCAAAATATTTAACTAATAATACAAGACAAATTGCTTGTAGCAATAGAGATATCGGTAAAAGGTAGTTTCAGCTGTCAGTATTTTTAAGGCAGATGGTACTACAATAAGTGCAACAGTGACAATTATGTGAGCCTTATCTATCAAAACTTCAAATCTAAATCTCTGGATCGATCTGAAACATAGCTCCTACAAACTGTGTTATAAAATCCTCAAGCCATTGGTAATATAACTGGTCAAAAAATTTTAATTACTTTTTCTTTATGCTGAAAATATACACTAAATATTAGTTTCACTTAAATTCTTACATATTTTATGATGTAATTCATTGTACATTTAATACGTAATTAATTCCTCAAAAGAATGTCAGATTGGACAACATACGTTTCATATATTTTTGTCACTTTTGTACTTCTACTCTGCAGATCTGCTACGTCATATACTCTTTGTCTTGTAATTGTTGTTAGTCATCAGAGCTTCAATTGGTATTTATTTAAATTGTTATTTTTTTCTTTAGCACTGTAAGTAAACGTTTCTTACAGGAAATTTTACAGAGTTGATTGTTTCAAAATCAATATTCATAATACCCCATTGTTCCATTTCGAACTATGGGATAAACTACTGGTTGAGTTAACAATTTTATTCTCACTTTTTCTGCATGCTAATGCTTGTGTATAGATGGATTATTTTATTGAACCTCAAGTACTAGTTCTTATTGCTTATACATCTGAAAAAAAAAGGTCATACTTTAACATATGTAATTCCACTAAGGGAGGAAAAAGTCGTGTTTTAATTACTTCATTCGAAGAAGGATTGTACGCTGACTGAAACACGATGTTTCATCTCAAACTTTATTCAAAATTAGGTAGTACAGCATAAATGTTATTTTATGTATTCTACAGAGAGTTGAGTATGTTATACGAAAACGATTATGGAGCTAACAATGTCGCCACGTCTGGTCATGCTCTGTCTGACAACCGTAAATATTTACAATAGTCCTGCAGTGTGGTTTCTATTGCAAAAGAATCCTTTGTAAGACTATCATATCCAAAACACACCACTCATCCCTGCTTACTTTTCATAATCTATCTAGTGTATGAGGACAATGATTTCCTAGCTCCCCTATCAAGAGCTTGATCGCACAGAAATCCGTAAGTGATCCATCTGACTGCTTGACCAGTACATCTTCATATGCAATAAAATTAATATCTATCATTATTCAGCTATTTAAGGTACACAATGGTTGAATGGGAAGTATGACTGGAAACTTTATTTTTGTAAGCCCATACACTGTTGGCCTCGTTTCCATATAAAGCCGGTATTTATGTTTGGTAAAAAAGTGTCCAAAAATTGGTTTGATAGTAAGCATAGTTCACTTTGACCTTAATATCCACAATATTAATCCTTGACTTGCTTCTGGGTTAGTTTTTGTTTGTTATTAAGCACAAAGCTACACAAAGGGCTATCTGTTCTCTGCCACCACGGGTATCGAAACCCGGTTTCTAGCAGTATAAGTCCGCAGACATACCACTGTGCCACTGGGGGGGGGTTCATGGATTATTATCCAGCAATAATCTTGAATCCCTTCGAAAATGTTTTACACCATGACGTGCACAACTTTTGGACTTTTTCTCATATTGGCCAGTATAAAATGGCACGAGATTTTTTTACTGTTCTCAAGGTGTGTGAGTTTACACTTCGTCGAGTGTCACCACGTACTGCCAAATTTTCCTGACAAAGTATCATTCACATTTGCTGAATATGTTGTGAAAGTAGCTTGTTTACACGTGTTTTGCATCGTGTTGGAGATACATCTTGATTATGTTTCGAAATACTGCCTTTTGCACCTGGCCTTTACCACTGACCTTTGTATT
This sequence comes from Limulus polyphemus, assembly GCF_000517525.1. Lineage (NCBI taxonomy): Eukaryota > Metazoa > Arthropoda > Merostomata > Xiphosura > Limulidae > Limulus > Limulus polyphemus. Next base: position 47,464 of record NW_013670536.1, on the reverse strand, counting down.
CATGGATTCTCACCAGTTACAAAACGCCACACTTTTATTACCACGGCTGGGATACACGTTGCAGATTTCTTTCTGGATGGTCGTGGTACCCCAAGTTGATCCATATTCCTTTGCTTTACAATACCATTTATTACAAGGTACATTCCCTTCTTGGAAAATATAAATTCCCGATCTGAATACACCTTTATGATCTGAAAGTATGAATTTTTTGCGTCGGAAAGGGTTGTTACATACACTGCCCAAAAAAACACCACCCTACCTACAAAACACCGAACAATGTCAGAATGTAGTTCTCATACATCGCAACTTTACTTCGGCTGTGGTTTTCATATCACACGCTGATATATATATTCAAAATCGTTCTAATATAAAGTACTCAACCCTTTTAACAGATAATAAACTAATAGCAGGAAGTGGTATATATTATTATGTGAAACTGTATTATGCTGATCACTTAATTGAAACAATAGGAATAATATCTTTTAGAGTTTGTTTTTTTAAACCTAATAAACTTTCTTACGAAAATGCTTTTGATAGGTAGTAGCCTAAACTCTTGCCTAAGTCTAATTTTTAATCGTTTACTATTTTTATATAGCATCCTACTTGATGCATGTGGGAATAATCCATAAATGATGTGTGGGTGGATATTATCTAAGGTATGAGTATAATATAATGTAAGTGTGTGAATACTAACTACATGGAAAATCTCGTAAAACTTCCTTTCTGTAAATATTTGATAGATTACCCCATTGGTTAGTTTGTGTATATAGTATTTAAGATATTGTACCAATACTTGTTTGTTTGTTTGTTTTTGAATTTCGCGCAAAGCTACACGAGGGCTATCTGTGCTGGCCGTCCCTAATTTAGCAGTGTAAGACTAGAGGAAAGGCAGCTAGTCATCATCACCCACCGCCAACTCTTGGGCTACTCTTTTACCAACGAATAGTGGGATTGACCGTCTCATTATAACGCCCCCACGGCTGAAAGGGCGAGCAATTTTGGTGTGACGGGGATTCGAACCCGCGACCTTCAGATTGCGAGTCGAGCGCCCTAACCACCTGGCCATGCCGGGCCCAGAGTACCAATACGTTATTGTAAATACTTTATATGTCATAACGGGAGGCAAGTACACTTGCATATAAAATACATGCAGTGTATTCAAATTAGGAAATGCACGTGGCGCTCACAGTCAACTCGATAAAAATAAAGGGTCCAAAAGAAAAGCATTGACTGTCGTTAAACTGTAGTTTTATTAATATTTTATCAGAATGAGATTATATAGATGTGTGCTTTGTCAAGAAAATAAACACCCTTGGGAATATCCGCATCGAACGCAGGCAACATCGCTGTTGCTAGAGCTCTGGTCAATATATTATCACCATAAAGTATTAATAGTCCTGATGATTTGAGCTGCCATGTACGGGTGAATAATGTTATGATCAGATACAGGAGGGCCGAGCGAGTCATGGTGGTCAGCCTGATGGACTATGGAGCTAATGTTCCATGCTTCGCGTCCCATTACAGCAAAAATGATAATAGCTCTCCGCAATTTGGGGCCGTGTGTCCACTTTTAAAGTGGAAGTTAAATATTGATGGATAAATAGTTCGTAGCCCAAGCGTAAGCAGTTTGTGTTGTTGACTAGCTGCCTTTTCTCTAGTCTATCATTTCAAAATCAGGGACGGATAGCGCAGAGACAGAAAAGAGCGATTAGCCAACTATAGTAGAGATTATTTCCATAGAGAGGATGTGAGCAAATTATTCATTTCATAACAAGATAAGACAGAAATAAAATCGCCCGTCGTGTAGCCAATGAGACAGATGGTAATAAAGACTATCTTTAATATCAAAGTATACAGCAGTCAGTGGAATGCATTATAAATGGAGCATGATGTACTATGGCGATGCTAAGAATGACAAGAACAAGGAGTGATGATGCTGTTAAGGAATTTGCAATCGGAAGTGTACTACGTCATGTTGATGCTGTAGGATATTGCAATGTGTCGAAGACAACGATTGAAAAAAATCGCAAAACTTTTCTGTCAATTTAGTAAGCGACAGCAAATACACTCTTATCTGGACATGGAAGAAGTGACTCATGAAAACCCAGTTTATTTTAGTTCACAGCCAGTGATGAGCTTTGGACATGCAGACAAAACGTAAGACTTATATTCCATAAAAGTCATATTATCAGTTCTCAAAGTTTGGAGACTCGAGGGATTGTATAACAGCCATAAAACAATGGTTAAAGCTATTCAATTCACGACAATTTTCTGCTTTTATCATTTTTTCCATTACACAAGGATCTAGATACAGCTAAAAGACAACAAGGAGGTATCACCTATTTATGCCAATACGAATGTTTATTCCAAAGGTACTTATGATATAACAGAAATTCCCGATATCGCGAAATTCCTTCCATTAATTCTTATCATTATATATCATTTATCATGATATTTACATGTTATACACATGAATATGATTTTTAATTAAAAGTTAATGTTTACATAGTTAGTTTACATGGGATAAAATAGTAAACTTATATATCTTTAAGTAATAGAAATACATTAAAGTTAATGTGATGATTTACAATATTAGTTACGTAAAACAACAACATAATGAATTGCAAAAACTTTGCTTTTAAGAAGACTATAATCAACTTAATTCTTAGAAAAAAATTACTGAGGTATCATTTGTTCAAGAACAACTTCCCTATATGGTGGGTTACGAGATTTTACTTAGCCATAAAACTAATTCATTTAGAATATATCAAAGTAAGGTTTGACTTAGGTCTTACCAAAGACTTCACGTTTGTCGTAAATTCATCACTAAGCGGCAGGCTTGTAGCAGATTTTTTACTCACTTTGTCTGAAAACATGATGTCTTGCCATCTTACCTTCCACCAATACTCACTCAACGTAGACTTGTACTTGATGCGTCTACAAGTAATTTTATATGTACAGTTTTAATACACTGTATTTTCCTTTGAATTCTAGCCAGTACATATCACTATTTATTGGAATACTTAACACGTTACATTACTATAATGAGTTCAAAATGATACTACGAAGCAAACTTTTTGTATCAAGTGTTCATAAAAAGTTACAGTTCGACTCTCAAGGAAGTACTTTACACAGAAGCTAATGAAACATTTTATACAGAAATTACTTCAACTATAATACTGTGAATATAACTTGATGCCCAGTGAAGAGGGATACGTTATTATCATTGCCACTTCTCTGCTCCACAAAGCCCTGTAACGTATTCATTGTGGTCAAATAATATTTGTCATGTATTTAATCCACAAAGGGACTACAATGTATGATCTAGATAAGATTCTTTAATGCATATGTTTAAACAATGTAAAAGTAATCACGATTCGGTGTAAAAAAACGTTCATACATTGAAGCCCATGAGCTTATTTTCAAGGGGTCTAAAAATTGATTGTGTTTCTTTAGCAGGTTTGACTGTTTTATATGATAGCTTCATTCTTGGACGTTGAATGAGCATAAAGTAGTAGTAACGCTCTCTATAGCAGGTGCCAGGACTCTGCTAGACACTTCTGTCACCAATATATCTAACATAGTAATCATGCAACTGGCAGCCATTAACCAGTAACTCGATCGGAAGGGAAAATAAAAAAAAATACCTTTTTTTAGAAACACAAAATTGACATAGTTATAGGTACATTCTTTGTTACTGTATGATAACTAGCAATCCACGATACAATGGAAAATATAGAAAAGTTAAATGCTAATAATTATTGATATTTTGATAAAGTTAAATTGCAATACAGTGGACCACATGTTTATACTTCTATGAATGGTAATCTTACTGTTTGTAAACGCACAGTAACTCTTAACTTTACATTTCATCCCCACCATCTCTATCTATTCCTACATCAGCGTAATATCCATCATATTTACAATTTCGCTGCTTCCATAAATTCAACAGCAATTCTAGATGGATACGATCAAAAATGACTCAAGTTTCCTACCTAGTTAAAATTGCTATGCAGTACATGAATTGCTTTTTTCTTTCCTGTGCCTGATAGAGTGTTCGTGTGACACACCCAGAAACTGAATGTATGGTCGGCAGCAGGTTACACGGCTTTAAAATAAGGTTAACCGGTTAGCCATCGGGCTATCTGCTGTGTTTAAGAGGAATCAAACCCCTGATTTCAGCGTTGTAAGTTCTAAGACTTACCGCTGTCCCACAGGGGATTTATATATAGGAATGAGCTTCCTAATGTGTGAAACCAAAGTTCATCCACTTTCAAGGCAACAAAGTGGACACAGCATAAAACTGTAACATTTGTGTCTGGAGAGAATATGATCAGACGTTTGTTTCTAGTGAAGGAATGTGAAAAGTGTTCCAGTGGACGAAAGTTCAACTGTCGCCTACTTTATGGTCAGATTCAAATGATGGACCCATCTGTTGCTTACACGTCTAATCTCGATGGCCTTACTATCAGGAGTACCAAGATATGTTACTTGGGAAGCTGTGAGTTTCTCTGGCATTTCTATAACACAGTCAGAGACAAGAAAGTTCAACAGGTTGGTCTTATATTTGCTGCTTGTGATAAAATTCTCCATACTTGCTGGTATTCTGTTGACACGAGTTACCACTGACTTCGTCTGTCCTTTTCTCCAGTTTTAGTTGACTCGCTAATGTCGTGTGTGTTAGGTACAACGTGGACTTCATTTGAAGGCTGAAATCTACAAAGCATTTGCTGTGCAAATGAATCAGAGGGATTTCTAACTGTCACTTTTGTTCCCTTGATCATCATTTGTATGAGTGCTAGCAAATCAATGACGTATGCTGACTCCTTTTCTGTGTTTGAACGTACATTCTTAGACTAATAATCATTGTCCAACTCTTTTTAAAAAGCACTTTTTGTGGGTTTCCACATAGTGGCAATAAAATAAATTGATATAAAATATATCATAGTTATAGATTAATCAATGTTGTCTGTAAAGTAGATATTAAAGAAAACTTACGGGAAAGATATGTTCTATTATATTAAATTCTTTGGGAAACACACAAACAAACATTTCTGGTGACAGTTGCTATGGAGAAACATATAAGATATATTCTAAACATATATTCCAATATTCATCTTTCCAAACATTTCCGATGATAGTTGCTATAGGGAAACATATAAGATATATTCTAAACATATATTCCAATATTCATCTTCAATATACTTGCCAAATCATCACAGAAACAGTCTCTTGTTTTCACTTATTTGCTATCTATAAAGAATCTCAGATTTCACTACATTAGTCCTGTCATAGTCCTTCTAATATGTATATTTTGGAGTTATTTTCACTTTAATAAATCTTGTAAGTCCAGAGGGATTACTAAATTACATATATGTTTGTGAAAATATGTTACAAGAGACACAATTTGCAGCATACCAAACTATTGATAAAACCAAGTAACGGTGTGGTACTGAAAAGAATCACTACTCTGGGTGACAAAGTTTATTTTCATATAAAGTATTAACAAGAAATATAAACTTGCACGCAAACATTTTTGGGAGAAACATTTACTACAGTAGTTCATCCTAATGTTTGATTGAAACAAATACTACTGAACTATCCCATCGAATTTGGATCTGCAAAACCAGAAAAACTGTGTGATATGACAATATTTCCTTAACATGATTTAGAGCTTGAAGAAGTAAATACTACGTATGGCTAGGGAATATACTTCACTTGCTTAGAAAATTATACCTCAAAATGTTCCCTTCACTGAGAAGAATAAAACGCAGCGACATTACAAAATGAGGACTGAGAAGACAGCCTAAGTACTAGTCCAAATGTAGAAAATAAGGAGATGGTTATCTTTAGCCAAGTGCAGAAAACGAGATTGTTCCAACTCAATTTGGAGTTATTTTTGTATTTTCATGCAGCAAAAACGAAATGGGAATTCTGAACAGCATGTTTGAAGTTACAGGATACATCTACTCATTGTAATACATGCTAGAATAAGAAATTAAACTAATTTTTGTTTATTTTCCTTTGAAGAAACTTGATGTGAGTGTATCGAAACTGGTGGATTTTGATAAACGACTAATTCCAACGACTAATTACTTAATCTTTATTAATTCTGAATTACTTAATAAGACATTGGTTAACTACTTAAATTTCTGTTAAACAAAACAAAATATGAACAAAAACAATACCTACTTGTACATTAATATCCCAGCAATAGAACCAATGACACAACATCCAAAAACTGTGATACCAACCGATCCAAAAACGGGAAAATTTTCTAAAATTAAAAACAGAATATACATAATGTTAAGGAAAACACGTCTTACTTCATATACCACTATTTTAAAACAACCACAGTTATATTAAATTAATAATATTTTATTTATCACATTGCTGCATTTCTTATTTTTTATATTATGAACAACAATCTCAAGTCATCTCCCAAAGTACCCTTTGCACGAATAGAGCAGCCTGAATAAAAAAAAACAAATTACTTTATATTCCAACCTAAAGGAATCATTCAAATAATAATTACACCAAGCAATGATTATGATTTCTACAATCCACGTTTCTAAATAAACATATAGATTTTATCAATAACATGTCAGTAAGAAAAACTTTAATGTGGACTAATTAAAAATAATTTATTCAAAATATACCTTTTTTCAATGATTACTGGGTAAGTTTCACTAAATACTGATGTTTCAACTTGGTTTAGTGAAAAGGTTCTCATGTAATGATAATCATTAACTTTCTCCAAGATTCGGTTGAATAGAAAAGCTACTTTAACGTAATTGACCTTCTATTTGATATAAATCTGTGGTAAGGAAGGGTTTAAGTCGTAATTAAAAGCTATTCTTTTTGAGTTCTTAACCTCGAATCAGATACCCTTTGTATTCTGTATTCAAATTAACTCATAGCCCCATTTGTTCAAAAAGGGGGGCCTGCAAGCTTACTATGGGCAGCAGCAGAATATTAGTATTCTAACTTAAGTCAGTCTTGCCCGGAATGATTTATTACTGTTGTAATCTAGGCTATGTGTGCTTTATAGTTCGGACAGTATAATAAAGAACAACCAAACCGAATTGTGATCCTTAGTTCAAAGCCTTTATGTGTGAGAAAGAAATGCACGAAATACCACACTTACAACGCTAAAATCCAGGGTCCGATTCTCTGCGGTGGACAGAGTGGAGATAGTCTAGCATGCAGCTTTACGCTAAAATACAACTTTCTTGTAATTCAATATTTCTTCATTTTCATTTCTAAACTGCTACTAATAAGAAATTTTAACCAGAACTGAATCAACAGATATCCTCATTACAGTCTGGTGTTTAAATGCAAATCGGTCCTTTTCAAAGAAATATACAGTTGAGCTTCAATATTTTGAAGTTAGAGTACTCATGGACTTAGCTTAAATCCATTTTTAATGACTTACTTCCTTGATGTAAGCAAATTTCTAAAGTGTATGAATAACTTAGTTTAGTTAGATTTGTATCAAACTATTTCCATTAAGTCTCTTTGTTATGAATAAATTGTTTGGTGATAGTCAAGTAAAATGTTCTTGAGGTGAATTTAGATTTGCATATTTAATGGTACTTTATTGTTATGCACAAAGCTACATAATAGATTATCCGCGCAGTGCCCATATGCGGGTTATAAGGCCACAGGGTTACCGCTGAAACACCGGGGAGTAATTATAGTTGGAGACGGCTTCAATGGGTAATGAAGAAAAACTTTAATATCAGTTTAACATAAGAGCAAATGTATAACGTTTCGACAAGGTTTTTGTCATCATCAGGTCCAACCAGTATTTGTCTCAAAGTGGGTTTTTCGTCATCGAACCTGAGAGTAATATTTATTGGAATGTTTAAATTGCTATAAGACTGAAAATATCATATTCATCACTTTAAAGTTGACCACATTTTCTCTCTTTATCAACTTCTTAATCTTTTGTTTGTATTTATGCATTAAGTACGTGCTGGAGCTGTAATACTTAGTTGATTGTTTATTTCGACTTTGCTCAAGTACTTTCTTTTCGAGTTTTCCACGGCGCTGCAAGTAAGTTTGAATGATGATAATAAATAAAATAGTATGAACTTTCCCCATGGAATATCATCTTTAGTAAGAAAATCATCTAGCAATTAACAATAAAACATTCTCTGGTGAGAAATGTGATTTTTTCCATACCCAGAGGGTAAAACTATCAAAAATTAGTTATGTAAGAAGGTGTAGAGAACAAGCTCCTGGAAAAATATATTTTTTCAGAAAGAGTTTTATTTTAAAGTTCAAAAAACTACACTAGGGCTGTCTGCGCATATTCGTGCATAATTTTGAAATGATAGACTAGAGAGAAGGCAGCTAGTCGATAGTATCCACCACTAACTTTTGGGATACTCTTTTGTGATTGGATAGATGTACTGAACAGCCAACCTTATATCGTAGCCATGTCCCAAGATTGCGAAGGCATTTCTTGCAGCAAAAAGACGAGGGTCATGAACTTCTGAATTCACAGACCGACCACGTTGACCATTAAGCTACACACGTATATTCTTTAAGGGATAAATTATTATGGTTATTAGTAAGTAAAGTGATTTATGATGGAGTTTTGTTTAAGCTGTAATTGCTTAATTTGTAGAACATTTTATCAGGTCCTAATGAATGCCGGTTGAAGCTTTGTTTGTTTGATTGTTGTTAAACACAAAGCTACACAATGGGCTTTCTATACTCTACCAACCACGGGTATCGAAAATTGATTGTTAGCGTTATAAGCTTTCAAAAGTATAGTGAGCCACTGAGAGACTTAGATAAAGCATATATCGAAATGTTGTCAAATTTCCAGGAAACGTACTTCATGCAATATACAACTACAAACTATCACAACAATTGTCTGCCTATGTCTTCCAAAATGAATTTGTTTCTTGTTGTTGTTTTTTACTATTGGGAGTTTTCTTAAGAAAGTAATATCATATGACGGTTAATAAATGCTTTTTGCTGATGCTAATCTGGCAGTAAAACCTTAAGGCTACATTACAAATAGTTTGATTATATCGCTACCAAGTGTCGTTCTTTCTAGGAGTCAGTTAGGATTATATGTTATAGGCGAGCGAAACTTGGAACTTTAATACATATGCAGACTTAACTTAATCTAATTAGATATATTTTCATATCAGATATCTTATCTCGACATTTAAAATCTTTAAGCAGTCGTAAGAAAAGGTGAAATCTTTCAAGCTTGTTTGTTGTAATTAAGCACAAAACTATGCGATGGGCTATCTGTGCTCTGCCCACCACGGGTATCGAAATCCGGATTCTAGCGCTGTAAGTCCACAGACATACCGCTGTGCCAATGGGGGAAGGGGGTCATCTTTTAAGCAGCACCACAGTGAAACAATTTCGTTTAGACTTAAAATGCTTTTATATAAAGTGTTCCACTGGTGCTTATATAGAGAAAACTAATGAAGGCTAAATGACGCCTACCACTAGATTTCAAAAATATGCAGTCTGTAACAAATTCAAATTAATTTGTATGATATTATTCCGTATAATATCAGAAAACGTTATTGTTATGCAAAAAGTAATTACTAGCTTCCGTATAAGAAAATATAATTGAACCAAATTTAAATAACTTAAACAATGTTTTTAGACATTGAGATGAACCTACTTTGTGGTAGACAGTGAACGGCATCTCCAGTAAAGCCGCAATAAGGAATATCTGGCGGAGGACCTTTCAGTCCACCTGGCCAATGGATATATGTACCTGTAATTCTTTCATAACGCCTTCGGATTCCATAATACGTTGCAATAGGCTAAAATGGCAAAAATATTACAAGTTAGAATGAAAGTGTCAATTGAACTGTGCAATAACAAAGCTATTAAACCCAAACTAGTGTGGTAAAATAAAGAAAGAATTATTGGGAACATTTACCTAATTACAGCTAACTACTCAGGAAATGTCTCGGTACTTGTTTTAACTTTAGTAGCTACTTGTGATTTAAACTACTTTAAAAAGGACTGAATTATCTTATCAGTCTGTCAATAGCGTACAACATTAATAGATATATCCCTTTATTTTGTGTTTTTCAAAAGAAACGTTAGCCAAAAAATGAAGTATTGCGCATAAGAATTAATGATAACTTCTTTATTAGTATTCTAGATTTTCAGTTGGTACAGTGAAACTTGTAAGGTGCTGAAAGATCCAGAATAATGAATGCACCTTCGCTAATGTATATTCATATAGTAAGTTAACACTTGAAGACGAGAAAATTGGTTGGTTGGATTCGTGAAATCAGTTTGGTAGGAAAGGGGGGCTTCTTGGAAGAGATGACTAACATTCAAATAGGGTAGAGGCTGGCTTGTTTGCAACAGCTATAAACCCAACAGTAAGGACAACTTTAAATTACGATCAGACAGAGAGACAGAATAATGAGCAAAAATAAGATTTAGAGAGGGTTATAGTGTGAGAGCATGATACAAAGGTAATTTTAATGGTAGGCTGAACTGTTATTATTGTAATATTAAAAGTATAAGAATTTAATTGATTATTTTAAAGGTCTGAACGGAACAAATAATTTTGAAAATAATGAGAATAACTAAAACCTGAAATGTCGACAGTTTTGATGACAGGAATTTGTTTAAGATACGGAGCTATAGGTTCTTTAATAGGGATAGAGTACTTAAAAGAGAGGGAGGAGTGGTTATATGTAAAATGTGAGTTATAGCCTGTACAAGTTGAGAATATCAAAACTAATAACAATTCAGTTGAATCTATTTGAGTTTCTTTTGATGCTTATAAGAGGAAAAAGCTTCTAGTTGTAACTTGTTACAGACCCCTAGACGAAACTAATAAAATTCATGAGCAACTCTAAAATGAGATAAAGATTTCAACTGTTAATGAGATCATAACTACGGGAGATTTTAATTTCAGACATATGAATTGGGAAATACTAAAGCCAAATCATGAGGGGGACATATTTTTAGAAACTGTTCGGGATAGTTTTCTTCGTCAATTGGTCAGAGAACCTACCAAGAACAATATTATTTTAGATTTATTGTTAACTTCTAATGAAAAAATAGTTGATAGGGAAGAGTTTGTAGAACATCTGAATGCAACTGATCCTTTCTCAATTAGAGCTAATGTTTTTCTGCACAGGAAGATAATGAGAAATTATATTTGGGTTCCACATTTCAAGAAGCAAGCAAACATTAAAAAGAAGAGACAAGAATTATCTGCTATGAAATGAGCAACTGAATTAGTTGGAGATCAAAGATGGAAAAAAATTAAATAAATTCTGAAATATTCAAGCTGGAAATGTTCCTCTAGGAAAAAAAAGGGGGGTAGCTGCAAGTGAAAAAAAAACGGGTTGACTCACAAAGGGTATAAATAATAAAATTAAAGTAAAGTATTAAAAATATAAGAAGTTAAAACTGCCTACAATGATATGAGACTCGGAGGAATATAAAAGATCAACAGAGCTGGTCAATTAGATAAATTAAGAATGGGAGTAGGGGTTTTGAGGTATGATACAGGAAGGATAATATATGATGATTACGGAAAGTCCGTGAATAGTAGGCAGGTAAGATTAGTAGCTAACTACTTTTATTTCCAAAAAAGGTGATAAAAAAATTCCTAGCAATTATAGGCCTGTTACTCTTACATCAGTGACAGGAAAAGTTTTTGATAGCCTGACAAAAAGTGCTTTACAAAGTCATATGACAAAGTTTAAACTTATGTTGGATAGGCAGCATGGTTTTAATAGGGAAAACGTTTGATTTGTTATTCTTTTACTATTCTTTGAAGAGGTGTTACGTATTAGAATTTCGAATAGTCCGAAGCCGAGTTAATTGATAATTTAAATTTAGTAGTTAAATTGTACTTTGGATTTAGTATTTAAATATTTGCTGATATATTAGTCAATTTAAGATATTTGCCAACAAGATTGATACACACCGTCTTAGTTTTTAACACAAATACGTTTTAATATACACATAACGCAACAATACAATTTACAATAACAACTATTACAAATAGTTATTACAAACAATGATTTATAAACAAAAGTTTCATAAACTT
>NW_013670536.1:22285-35384 GCF_000517525.1 Limulus polyphemus | reverse complement strand
CAAACAATATAAAGTTTCTTTCTAGTCTGATATCTTATCGAGGGTTCACAATGAGCGAGTTAATTACGAGTTGATGTAGGTACGACTTTCCGGGAAGCTAGCTAGCTTTGTCCTTTGCCGCACGCGTTGAGTTTTCCACCGTTGAATTTACGTAATGTATTCATAAAAATACTAATGTCTGATGAAAATCCACTGAAGTTAAATGGTTTGTAATGTTCGAAATTTATAAAGATTCCTGGTCAAATATCTGAAGTTTTTCGATTGAGGAGCGTTATAACAATCACAGTTATAGCTTTCGAAGTTTATAGCACATTGATAATAGCAAACTACTAATGGACACTCTACTTGGCACGTCGCGTTGGTTATATTTGTAGCCGTGGGAAGGTTTTCTAGAAAATTCAGTCTTACGTAACAATAGTGAACTACATTTAAACGTTTACGTATGTACATATATCGTTGATTCTTATTCTTGAGAATCTTCTACAACTTTGAAGAATAGGCGGGAGTTTCGCAATACATATCTAAAACTATAAGCTAAGCATGTTTTTAAATATAAAATTAATCCAACCAAACATTGACAATAAAATAAATATATAACAACAAATTCGTTACAAGAGGTTATTGTTTACGTAGATGAGGGTACGGATAAGGATTTAAATTTTGGCAGTTAATGAATAATCTTCAGTTAAGCCAGCTTTATTTTCCTAACAGGGTGGTTGGCCTTTGGAAAGAGTTACTTTCAGATTGGAAGATGCAATTGATTTAAGAGAGTTTAAGGGAAAACTTGACAAATATTTCAATGAAAAGGACTGACTTTGAGTTTTTTAGTGAATGATCTCTGCAACATTAATACTGACTCTCAGGGAATAATGCCTCACCCTCATGATTCCAGTCTCAGGATCCAGGTCGCTAAGTGTATAGTCTGCCTGTCTGTCTCCGTTTGCACTGATGAAAATATCCCCTGTCATTCCTGTGGCGATAAGGAGAAATAAAAAAGATAAAAATAATTTTACAAAGGCGTTTCAGATAATCATTCCAGTCGTTTCGGAAGTTGGTCTAACTTTAACATTTGAAATCTTAACTTCTATAATTGAAATATGTTAGATAATTACATATAATGGCTTAAATTTTCATTATAATTTACTCGTTCAAAAACAGTTCTTTTCCCAACAGTTTCCGCTCTTTCGTAGATATTTATAAAGTTTTTACTTCAGAGCAAATTATTTTTTATTTCAAATTAACGTTGTCACTTTTATTTCATTAAGTCACCCATGGGCAGGTTTTTGTATCTATTTCTTTGCACTGAAGAAATTTAAAAAATCCTATAATGCATTAGTGTTAACATTCACAATCTATATTATACTTGTAACTTTATCATATTTAAGTATACAAAGGTTTGAAGTCACGTTCTTCAGTTCTTGAAGTTTAATTTGAAGTGATGGTGATACAAAATAAACACTTTCCCTGACTTTTAATTTTTCAAACTACAAAACCTTCTACGATTTTTGTGTTAAATACTTAGACGTTCATATGTAAAAATTCTGATAAGTACTTACTAGACATAATGTTTGTAGTGTAGTATGGTATTATCTACCTAAACAGCCCCAAACGCGATATTAAAAAAAAAAAAGAACCGGGTCACAAGCCCCTAGATTTATGCATGGTTGTCCCTAACTTAGAATTGCTAACTAGAGTGAGGGCAATCAGTCAAAAATATTCGCCGCCTACTCAACTAGATTAATGCATGGCTGTCCTTAATTTAGAACTGCTAACCAGGGTGAGAACAATTAATCAATAACGCCCACCGCCTACTCGGCTCTTCTAACTAAATAGTGAGATTGACTGCGACTTTTTGACAGCCCTATAACTCAACGTGCAGAGCGTATTCGCAAGCATATAGCGGGCTTGAACCTTGGATCTTTCGATCCACAGCTAATCACTACAATATGCGCGATCCTGGTTTTGAATTTCTATAAACGAAGGTAAAAGAGTTATGATATTTCACGAATTGTAATTGAGAATTAGTGTACATGAATGTAAAGAATTATATTAATAGCTAGAAGAAAAATAAACCATTGTCTAGAATTAGTTTAAATTAACTTGGTTTGCTAAATTCAATGTTCGAAAAAAAAAAGATGAAATTATGAAAATAACTAGCACTGCTTTCCTAGTTTCTTGTAAAATCATGATTGATTATTTTTATTTATTGATAGAATTTCATTATGATTCATCCTCTTTAATTTCCCCAGATACTCTGTTTCGTCTTTATTGTACCCCACACTAATTTGCTTAAAATAACAAAATTTGAGAAGTTGTAGATTTTCACCATAGAATATAAATGAACTGCATAATACATATTTCCAGTAATAAGAAGGTATAACACATTTCAACTACCCTTCCTTCTGCTTGTAGTGCCCCGCTGCTGCTATCAGAACTAAAAAGGTTTGCTAGATTGCAAAATACAAAGTCTTAGTTGAAACGTTATTTATATCAGTTTTTCGGATTACAATAAAGAAGGTAAAATCTTATGGTGTAAAGTGCTTTAACTGTTTAGTAACAATACACATATTATTATTAAATATCATGATCCACCAACTAGAATGTTCTACATACAAAGGATGTAAATACTTGTTTTCAAACATAAAGGTGATTGATTTAGTAAATAACTATTTTCAGGCATGGTGTATTATAGACTTGATTAAACAGTTATCTTAAAGCCTGAAAGTATAGTTGCACTAAGTAAATAATCATTTTAAACATGAAAGTTATAGTGGAACTGGGTAATCAATTGTCATAAAGCATGAAAGATATATTTAAAACGAGTAAATAACTACCTTAAGCACGAAAGTATAATTGAACTGAGAAAACGGTTGTCTTTATGCATAAAAGTATAGTTGAACGAAGTAAACAGTTTTATTTAGATATGAAATTATAGTTGCACAACGTAAACAGTTGTCGATGAAAGATGTTTAACAGTGTAAACATTTGTCTTCGATAATCTAGAGTGTTCAAAACCGTCTAAACAGTTGTGTTTGGTAATGGAGGATGTTTGAGCTGTGTAAACAGTTATCTTTAGAGATGGAGGATGTTTGAATTATGTAAACAGTTGTCTTTTATGATGGAGGATGTTTGAATTATGTAAACAGTTGTCTTTTATGATGGAGGATGTTTGAATTATGTAAACAGTTGTCTTTTATGATGGAGGATGTTTGAGCTGTGTAAACAGTTATCTTTAGTGATGGAGGATGTTTGAACAGTGTAGGCAGTTGTCTTCAGTAATGGAGGATGTTTTAACTGTGTATACAGATGTATTCGATGATGTAGGTGTCGAAATGTGTAAATAATTGTCTTCAGTAATGGAGATGTTTTAAATGTATAAAGAAATGATGTTTGAATTGTGTAAACAGTTGTCTTCAGTAATGGAAGATGTTTGAATTGTATAAACAGTTGTCTTCAGTGATAGAGGGTATTTGAACTATATAAACAGTTGTCTTCAATGATGGAAGGTGTCTAATCTGTGTAGAAAGTTGTCTTCATCGATGGAAGATGTTTGAACTGTGTAAACAGTTGTCTTCAGTGATGAGGTGTTTTGATAGTTGTATTCAATGATGTAGAATGACTAATCTATGTATAAAGGTGTATTGAAGAATGTAAATGTATAAAAACGTTGAGCAATCTAATCACTGAAAAAACAGTGACTCTACCACCGTAAAATGTGTTGTTCCATAATTTTTCCGCTAAGGTTCTCCCATCAAGTGGATCGCCTCCTTCTACAAGTGTTTTGTTTAAAATATATCCGTAGAGCAGGACACAATCATAAAATGCTCCAAGGATAGGGTCAACCTGTAGAGAGAAATGCGATAATCAAAATATAGAACAAAATTGGATAACCAAATGTATTTTCATACAAACACACTCCTTGATAATTTTTACAAGCGACTTTATTTATGCCCTAAAAGAAATCTCAGATTAGGAAAATTAAAATAATTTTATGTTAGGTTCCTTCTGTAATATCCAACATCTTATTTCGAAAATATTTTACTTGCCTTACAGAAAAGCATTGTAGAAGAACAGGTTAAAACAAAAAGAATTTAAAGTTCTCCGAAACTGTAAAGTTTTGTTGGAAAATTTGGTTTCCCATCACCAGAAGATTTTAATTCTCTACAAGATATTTTTGATGATTAAACGATATAAACGTAATTTTGAGCATAGAATGTTTGTTCTGCCCAGTGAAAGCCTCATAGAAAAGAAAAAGTTTAGACACAGTTATGACATTCACAAGCATCCGTGTCTTCATAAAATGTAATTTACATTTTTATACAATGTTATTTGCTCACAAAAATACTCTGTTCGAAACGAATTTTTCAAGATCTATGTTATGCCTCAATAGTAATGAGGAGGGGGGGGGGGGCTTTAGGGAAACTCACAAGTTATTCAGATGTAGAATTTTTTAGTAGTAAAACAACTTAGCTCAATCTAATTTATAGTATTAATTTGCAATTTTTGTGGTCGTTTTTTTGTTACTACTTTATTGGCTTCCCTGAAAGCGTATCTGTACTGCAGTGAAGCTTTTTGTTACTGCTCTTTTCTCGATTTCTTGCTACAAGAGGGTACTGAATTGACGGATATTAACCAAATTTGTTATGTAGGTTCACTAGTTCGTTCCGCAGTTACATGCGAAGTTTCACATTAAACAGCGAGGGTCCCTTAAAGAATTGATGACCATCGCAGAAGGTAAAAAACATTTTCTTTACTGATTTTACCAGGGAACTTCTTTCCTATTGATTCTCCTTTTCCTAGTTACACCATACGGTAACTTCTTTTCCAACAGTCTCATTAGTTACTAATATTAATGAAGATTGCCCATGGTTGCCACTTTCACCTTACTAGTGCAAGGAATGTCTATATCCTGTCAATAAAGTTGTGCTGGACTTGATAGAGAGGCTTCTCCTGCAAGCTTGTTAGCTTTACCCCCTGAATGGTTTGGTACATACATTTACGGTATTAACATACAATTGGGTTCCTTTGTACTATCTGGAGACCAACCAATCTGATTTTTATGCAGTAGTGCCTCTGAGCCATTTACAAATATTAAATTGGTGACACTGTCTACCTGCAGTTTGTTTATTTAGAAAAATGCAGTGGCTCAGTGATGTAATGCCTTGGCTTTACATTTCACGGCCTCAGGTTTGTTTGTAATCATTGTTGATGTTCTACAATGCTGTTGAGATTTGTTATGTGTAAAGGAGCTTTGATAGGGGTGGCTGAATTACATCCCATGACCAATCTTAAACATGTTTTTTATCTTTACAATCTTACCTAGCTGTATAGCACTAATACTATTCGTCAGTAGTGTATAATCCAGGATGGAGTGAATGAGACTTTGGAGCATAGGCAGCTGATATTCTTCAGTTATGTTTTCCGCTGCAACTTTTCAGTGCATTGATGCCTTTGGTAGCTCCCATTATTATAGTGTTAATATGGTTGGTGAAGTTTGGGTGTTTCGTTGTCTGTCACATGTTAAACCCAACCTCAGGTCCAGCTGGGCGAGTTAAACATTTAAGAAACATAATCGATTACCTATAAGCAGCGATTACATTGATTAGTGTTTCTGAATATTCCAAAAATCGATGAATCAAAATTTTGATTAAACTGATTGTCAAGAAATTAATAAGCTTTACAATTATTACTAGCTTCAATTATTCCAACTATCCAAGTAATCGAAATATTTCTAGTATGTTTTGTTGTTTTTAAGCACAAAAGTACGTGATGGACTATCTGTTCTCTGCCCAATTTTAGCTTTGTAAAAAGGCTGTTTTTATTTTTGTTTTTTTACTTCTAGTGTGATCAGTGTGAGGGGGTTCGTGATTCAAGGATCTTGTGTTCGATTCCCGTCGCTACCAAATGTATTCACCCTATCGTTGTTTATTGCAAAGCTTTTCAGGCTATTTGCCACTGTCACTAATTTTGAGCTGTTGACTAGAGGAAAGGCAACTGTCTGGCAGCGCCCGCCGCCAAATTGTAATTGTTTTTATCTTGAAGTGCTGGCTAGAGGGATGGAAACTGGCTGGCAGCACCCTCTACCAATTTTATTTTCTTGCTTGTATGTAACATGATTTGAGAAACACTTGCCAATCTATTAATCAAATGTAATCATTTGATGACACCGTTGATTGACCATTTAGAAAATAACACTAATTACTTCATTGTTCCTTGCAGAGCGATAGCAGTGATGATTTGCCCTTATCAGTACGTCTGTTGTTGAGTGTGTAAAGCATGGGTGTGACTTTGGCAGGACTGATGATCATTCTTGTATCATTGCACTATTTACTGCTTAAAGATAGTTGCATCTTGTTTTCGATTTCAGCTTCACTAGCGCTTCTAATGTAGTTCAGAAAATAGGACCAGCCAGAATCTATGGGGAATCTCTTCAAATTCTGCTTAACATTTTACCTCAAACTTACTGAAAGAATAATTCTTGTAAATCACCGTGGTTAAAGTTGGCAGTTAAATGAATTAAGCATAAAAGATGCCATCTCAATAAGGATCTAATAATATTGATATTAACATTGTGTCCTAATGTTTATATTGAGACAGTGGATATAAAGTTTCTTTTAACTCATTATTGCGCTAAATAAGGCTAAGTTTTATGTTATTTGTGAATTGGCCATTTATACACTCTAAAAAACAAATAAAACGACAATTCAAAATATGTTATCTTTGCAAAAATTATTAAATCTCACTCAAATATAAAACGAGAAACCACAATTTAAAATAGCTTACAACAGTGCCTAACTATGATGATTTGTAGATCTTTAGACGATGTATTTGAACGTCAAGGCGGGTAACATACTCGCCTGTTTACACACTGAAAACAATGGTTTACTTACGTCAAGATAAATCAAAAACTACTTCCAAAACAAAGCCGTCTTCATTACGAGTAATTGCCTTATTGCCCCCCAGTGACACAGCAGAATGTCTGCAAACTTACAACGCTAGAAACCGGGTTTCGATTCCCGTGATGGGCAGAGCACAGATAGTCTATTGTGTAGCTTTGTGCTTATCTTAATAATATACATTGCTTCATTAGTTGTTTTATAATAATGTACGCGTAGCTTTCAAATTATGTGCAAGTGTAAGCAGAAATGCAACTGTCATAGCAATGAACTCTGCAAATGCATTAATATGAACCCGGATATAGTTCACTTAAATTATAGTTTTTAAGGTCTATATAGTGCTTGATTATGTTAATGCTATTGAAATTGATGTAGTGTAGAAATGCGCAATACTTTTACTTCGTTTATCATTAACATACCTTTTTACATTTCCCATAGACTTGAGGTTTGGTCATAAAAAAGTTAGCAACTGACAACTAGTTGGGCTGTCAAGACTGGTTAAATTCATGGTGGGGATGTTGGAGAAGACTGGGAAGAATGGCGATCTTTGAGGCAAACCAGTGTCGATTGTGATCCAGTTTGAATGCTTCTCTCCATGCTTCATGAATCATTTTCTGGTAGATAGTGTAGCTATTAACATTTTACAATGATGAGTATATTGAGCCTTTTTTCAACAAAAATGAACATCTGGACTCCAATGTAGGTAAATTTCAGATCTATAACTACTGCCAAGATGTTCTGATTAACTTCAAAACCTTCCCATCTATCAGTTGCAAATTCATCGACATCGATCCAGGTTTCTCTTATACGTTGATAGCCAACTAATAATGGTAATAGTGGTAGTAGTTTAATTTAATATGCACGTCATCTAGCTACAGCCTTCTCTGGGATATTGGTAATGATATTTTGCAGGATGATGGTCTGATGGTCTTTAAGACAAGAGGTTTTCATGTGCACATCACACAACAAGGTTATTATTTCATACATTATGTCCCCTATGTTAGGTAGAACTTATACTCCAAGCATTTTTTGTTGATTCACCCAAGTTTAGCAATGTAATGTTCGTGGCTATACCGCAGAGAATAGATAGTAAATCTTTGCCATTAGTGTTTTCACCTATGTATCCTACAACTATATACATAGGAGATTATCAGACAGGTCAGGAAGAAACCTTCAATCTTCAGTATGATGAGCTATGTAATCTAATATGTACAAAATGGTGATTCCAATTTGTATGGATAACTTTGAAGAGATATCTAGATGGTTTGTAGTTTGCATCAGTGATTGTTCCACTGAAAAATGTTATAATGTTCACGGTAGGTGCTGCTGTCTTGACAAATTACAATGGTCATCTCAGCCTCTGAGTTATGTAGTATGAAGTTAAAGCGAAAGAGAATGAATTACTCAAGGTCTGATAGTTTCGTCTCTTGAAATAGTACGGTTTCATAACATTTAGATAGCTTCTCAAGGAAATATTTGCTTCTTCTGTTTCTCCTGTCGTTACAGTAACCTATCTTAATATGGGATTGGCGGAGTCTGGTGCACATTTTATGCATGCGCTATTTAACAGCTCAATTTTTAGTACTCAGTTCCATGTTTTTTCCTTCTCTTGTTGAACAGTCGAAGTATCTCGCTCAGTACGTCATCTCCATTACTCCCACATGGCGCCGTGTTTTAATGAATCGTTATTTATAGGCAATACATTAATTACACACTTTCAGAACTCCAATTCCTAGCCCTGTCCAACCTAACTAGGCAGATAAGTGATGGCGAACCAGTAGCCTACTGGATTGGGCTGTCATTATTGATGTGGGGGCACACTGACAAATATATTACAAAAATACCTTCCTACTGTAGAGAAGCCTCCCTTACGCCAATCAGCCCTGCTTACAACCAGTTAATCCCATATCCAGAGATTTATCCACCCTGATGTTGCATACAGCTAGGCACTGCAGGTGATTAACACTAAGACTGATTTTAACAATAGATTAGTACCTGCCTCAAACTAATGCCTGAACATACACTACAACTAAATAATCACACCAAAACAATAGCAATAATCCTGTACTTTACTTAAGTTAACTCACAGTAACTCTAGTGCAATCAAAACTAAGCACTGTATTATAATAAACACATAGTGACAATGTACTGCTCCTATGACATGAACATATGGTAACACTCACCGTGAGTAAGAAAACATAACACAAACTGGAACTGTACTGAAACTAAAACAAAATAACTTGTGCTAAAAATAGTTAGTAACTATAAAATGTACTTAAAACAAACACATGGCACATGTATTGTGCTTATTACTTAGCAGTTTGATATCATTGTAATCATGTAATAAATTAGAGATAGGAAATAAAAATAATTCATATACAACAGACATCTAGCCCCAGACAAAACACAGAGTCCCTTCCCTCCAACAATGGAGTACCATTCTAGCACATTGTCAGTGTACAGTCCAAGTAACATGATGTCATCCCTAATGGGCACTCAACCCGCAATCTGTAGATCATGAGATTGAAACCTGTCACAAAATGTGCTCACCCTTTTAGCCATATAGGCTCTATAATATGACAGCCAACCCCCAATATATTTAGTAAAACGTAGCCCAAGAATTGTTGGTGGGTGGTGTAGTGTAGCTTCTTCCCTCTACCAGTATATCACTTCAGACTTAGGTACAGATTTGAATTAAATTCAACAAACAAACAAAGCCAATGACTGAACCAATGACCACAGTAAGACAACCAGCTGGTAGCAACCACTTACTTGCTTATTCATTATTTGTATCTATTTCTTTTTATTTAATACGATAGTGTCTATTATTTAACTTATTTATTTATTATTTTATACATTTATTAACACAAAGAACTTAAAGTAAATAAGATTATTTAATACTATACTCCTACTATTACTGTTATACACTTGAGAAATTTGGGACGAGTCTTAGCATGGGCTCTCCTTCTCCAGTAATAACCAATGGAAATTTAAAAGTATGAAAAGCCTGAAAAATTGAAAATATGAAACCAAATTAATCTGACAAGTATATCATGAATTACCATCTCTGTAGATTTAAATGGCACATAAATAAGTAAAACACTTATTCCTAACATACTACATGTATGTTGTAAATTACGTACCCTAAGTTTAATATTGATAAGTTATAATAAATAATATAAATAAATGCAATATTATAACATCCCACTATTGTTAATTTCTGTAGGTGCTTACATTCGCGTAAAATCCTGAATGTAATGACAGCTAAATATTAGGCATGTATTTCAATCAAAATAACTTATACTTCTGAGCTTTAGACTGAGACAGAATTAAAAATAATCTAAAATTATAAGCCAAAATGGTAATATAGGGTTCAGAAGACTGGATTAGATATAGAATATGCCCAGGTAATTTTTTTAAAATAATCTTAATCTGCGGTTAAAACCTCCAAGTTAAGGCTTTGATAATGATCAGAAAGGACCTGCAAGGCCTAAGTAATCTTTCCCAAGTTTATTTCAACATTTGAATAATAAGAATATGGTTTCTACTTTTAGGCATAAGCAGCATTAATAAAGTATCTAAAGCTTCAAATGAAGATATAAAGCATAGTTGGATTAAAAATACCAATAAGAAATAAATAAAATAGTAATATATAGCAATAATATTATTAACAAAATACAAAACACAAATTTAATGGCCCAGTCCACAATGAACTGGTGAATTATTTAGTGCAAGGCCGGCTAAAAAACAAAATAAGATTAGCCACCTTGCGCGCTCGTCGCTAACAAAACATTCACAATAAAACTACTAGTACTAACCCTAAATCGCTTATCACAGCAACGAAATATGTCAACAAGTCCAACGACCTATTACTTTAAGCTTAAAATATTCAATCAAACTTGAGAGAGCTTTATCCTGCTTCGAATGAAGGTAATTTCATATATATAACAACAACATTGCAGTAGCAGACGATTTTCAGCAAGCAGGTTTGTTTTGAATTTCGCGCAAAGCTACATGAGAGCTATCTGCGCTAGACGTCCCAATCTGCGGGTCGCGAGATCGAATCCCTGTACCGTACATACTAGCCATTTCAGCCGTGGGATCGATATAATGTGACGGTCAATGTCACTGTTCGTTGACTGTAAGTTTTGTTGTCTAGTTTCCTTCCTTGTAATCTATCACTTCATAACTATAGACGACTAATTCAGATAGCTTTCGAGTAGCTTTGATAGAAAAGTCAGTAAACAAAAATAATCATAATTCGATCACAAACTTAGAAAACACTCGCTCAAAGTTTCCAAAAATAAACATATAATCAGAAATGCTTCTACTACCTAGAGGCTGGCTTTTATGTTTATATGTTCAATTTTTTATTTCATTTATCAACTGAAGTATTTTTGTATCGCAAAAATCATTATTTTATCCATTGTTTGTTTATTTTAAGTGCAAAGCTACACATTAGGCTATCTGTGGTCTGCCTAACATGTGTATCGAAATACAATTTGTATATTTTATTCAGTTTATTTTTTGAATTTCGCGTAAAGCTACACGAATGCTATCTGCGCTAGCCGTCCCTAATTTAACAAAGAAAGACTAGAGGGAAGGCAGCTAGTCATCACCACCGCACCGCCAACTCTTGTGCTACTCTTTTACCAACAAATAGTGGGATTGACCGTCAAATTATAACGCTCCCATGATTGAAAGGGCGAGCATG
The DNA here is from genome assembly GCF_000517525.1 of Limulus polyphemus. NCBI lineage: Eukaryota > Metazoa > Arthropoda > Merostomata > Xiphosura > Limulidae > Limulus > Limulus polyphemus. Next base: position 23,774 of record NW_013670536.1, on the reverse strand, counting down.
TTTGGTAGGACGGGAATTCGAACCCGCAACCCCCAGATTGTGAGACAAACGCTCTAATAAGCTGAGCACGCACACATATTGAAAAGTATTATGAGAATTTCAAAAAAAATGTTTTTTGAGGTTTCGGCTCTCATTTCAGAAAATAAACTTCAAAACTCACTATAAAATTTTTTGTTTAGACTTTTGAATTCGGCGTGGTGAATTTGAAAATAAAAATCTTCGTAAAGTCACGCTGAACGGAAATCCAAAATGGCGCCGACCAATGTGACCAAGAAGTCCTCGTCCTTAGTAATGCAAAGATTTAAAATAGCATACGCGTATATCTAAAGAACAAACTATGTAGCGCGCGTCGACTTCCTTCGTCATAAGTATATAACTATGTACATTCGACTAAGTTATCTAATACAGTGATTTTAAAAAACTGTAAAGAATATGTACATTATTAAGAATAATGTAGATATTACTCAGTAATTTAAATAACAAAAAAACATTTCAAGGGGTATATTTCTTTTGCCCCCCAATGGATAAGCGGTAAGTCTCAAGACTTGTAACGCTAAAAATATGGCTTGGGTGTCTATCGGTGGTGGGCACAGCATTTGTGTAGCTTTGCCCTTAACAACAAACAAACAAAACTTTCACTCGCCCTTCCACTTCCAGCAACTTCAGCGCCCTCTTAGGTCGTTTGAGGAGTTTACTTGATATTCACCCCCTCAACTGATCTTTCATTGGTAAAAAATTAAACTAAACTTTTAAATTTTCTTTCTAACAAAATAGTTATTTAAAAAACAGTTGTACTTCTCTTAACGGTATTCCATAAAGGGAAAATTAAAGCCTTTACAACTCATTTAGCTTTTTGTTCGACTTGATTACTTTTCGCCACACGATTTGTATTATTTTAAAGTAACGCTCTGGTAACGAATTGGTTAAATAAGAATGAACTAATTACAGTAATTTCTAATAGTGAATTGAATACATACAACATGGACTAATTCCTCCATATTCACTAATGTTTAACACTGTTTTTAATTTTCTTATCATAGAACTTCATTTGTGTCAAGGAAATCTTAAAGAGAAGCCTAATTATCTACGTTTAAACTTTTATCAAAGTCCTTAAAAGCTTTGACTTGCTAATTTTGGAACTTACTTGCACCAAATATTATCTAAATCTCTCAAAATATTGTAATACACATCCTAAAGAAGAAGATTGAACTACATCACTGATTAATAACTGTTTGTGACTCAGTTGTAACTAGCATCTATAATTTCGCGATCTTCGTTGCTTTATTTGTTTTGTTTATTGATTTCTTCTGCTTTTATCTGATTCTATCAAAATATGAAGATAGCTTAAAATGCTATAAACTGATTTTATCAACATCTAAACTACCAATGGTATTTCATTCACCGTATAAATGCATCGTTTCAGATCATTTAGCCGTATTAGTAAATACACTGAGTGGTCACAAGTAAATAGACACCTAATTTTTCGTCA
>NW_013670536.1:6204-21388 GCF_000517525.1 Limulus polyphemus | reverse complement strand
TTGATGGGAGATCGAGCTTAGTGGAGTGCGTTGGGAACATAAATTTTGCGAAGTACGTCGAAATATTGGAGGAAGGACTCTTGCTACTTTATTCCTCGGGTTTCGTGGACAAGAACACAACGTTGTTCCAGGAAGATGGAGCACCGTCTCACACTGCTAGAAACACCCAAAAGTGGCAGGAAGAAAATGGTATCCAGAAGTTGCCCTGGCCGAGCCAATCTCTTGACGTGAACCCCATTGAAAACCTGTGGGCCATACTCGGCAAGTCAAGAAACAACAAAAAAAACCAACTTTTCAAGTTTTGAAGCAAGAGTGGGCGAAAATCCCACAATCTAAAACTGACGAGATGATTCTCACGATGCCCCAAAGGATCAACGAACTCCACGAAGCGAAAGGAAGATCTACTAGATATTAATTAAATTATAAATATATCATTTCATGTGAATACGACTGAAAATGTTCATTTTTTCTGAAAAGGTGGTGTCTATTTACTTGTGACCATGCTGTGTATATATCTTTTTCATATAACTTTCTTCTATAATTGATTCGTAAAGCTTAACAGTATGCATTTTCGCTTCCTATCTGCAGTAGTAGAACTAGTTTAATTCAATGCATTTTCGTTTCCTATGTGCAGTAGTAGAACTAGTTTAATTCAATGCATTTTCGTTTCCTATCTGCAGTTGTAGAACTAGTTTAATGCAATGCATTTTCGTTTCCTATTTGCAGTAGTAAAACTGGTTTAATGCAATGCATTTTCGTTTCCGATCTGCAGTAGTAGAAATAGTTTAATGCAATGCATTTTCGTTTCCTATCTACAGTACTAGAATTAGTTTAATGCAATGCATTTTCGTTTCCTATCTGCAGTAGTAGAACTAGTTTAATGCAATGCATTTTCGTTTCCTATCTACAGTAGAAGAACTAGTTTAATGCAATGCATTTTCGTTTCCTATCTGCAGTAGTAAAACTGGTTTAATGCAATGCATTTTCGTTTCTTATCTACAGTAGTAGAACTAGTTTAATGCAATCCATTTTCGTTTCATATCTGCAGTAGTAGAACTAGTTTAATGCAATCCATTTTCGTTTCATATCTGCAGTAGTAGAACTAGTTTAATGCATTCCCCTCTTCTCTCAATAACACACAGTTTTCTCCAGTATATTTATAGTTAATAAATGTAAGTATTATGTTTGCGCAATGTTATAATGATATACTAACTTTTCTATTAATTTTATCCAAATTTATTAAAAATAAAACCACTTGAGCTTTTATAAATGTGTGTAACCATAGTTATAACACCAATTTGCCTCACTTCTTAAAGGCTTCGTATTTAACAGCGTTCTTTATAACTGTATGTAAACTGTAAAGTTAAAAATATAAAACTATTGGTCTACTCACCATATAGCTGCATAATACTTGACATAAGATTGTATTTTTTTATCATAACGTTGTGCACTATTCACCTTCAGACTATGTCTTACTCGCCATAAAGCTATATGCTCTTTACAACAATGATGTACATCACTTGCTTATGTACTACAATACTATAAGATTGTTTATTTGTCACCAAAAGGCTGTATTATACTCACCATAGTTTCGTCTGCGTTTGAATTATACTTTAGTCGAGAATTTTCTAAAACTTTTGCAGAAAACTGCTTGTATTGTAGAGTAGCTGGAACCCGCAGAGTCACTACCATAAGAGCCTCGTACATTTTTCGGGCGTTCTAAAATAAGTACCAATAGTCTTCATTTTTAAATCTTGAAGTAATAATGACGTTTCATTACCAACAAAAACACAAATCTAATATCGAGAAATAATGTTTATTCAGTTATAACAACGCTAACCTGTTACCTAAACGTTTATAAGTTTAACAGAAAAACTGAAAGATTTAAATGTCCGTAGAAAATATTTGATAATAAATAAACTACAAAATCTAAAAACGTTGTCTCACACATTGTAAATAACTAACTCGTTGATTGGTTTCACAAATATTTTCATTAGAACAACTCAGTAAATAAAATAATAGATGTTACTGTTTAACATTTTCTAGTGGGTGTGGCAAGTTTGTTTGATCAGGTCAAGCTCGAGACATAATTTTATTTTAGTAATGAATGAAAACCTAAAACAAAATATCAAATCCCAAAACATTCACATATTGTATTGAAAAAAATAGGTAACTTAGCAATAGTTTGTTTGTTTATAATTAAGCACAAAGCTACACAATGGGCTATCTGTGCTCTGCCCACCACGGGTATCGAAACCCGAATTCAAGCATTGTAATTCTGCAGACATACCACTGTGCAATAGTATCAGTGACAAATGGCAAACAAAAACACCTGAAAATTCACTAATGTTAGAAACTTATAGGCTCAGCACATGTTACATATTACAATTTATCCCGGACGAGCCTCCAATTTATTACGTAACATATTATAATTTCGAATAGCCCGAAACTGAGTTAAATGATAATTCAGATTTGGAAATTAATAAATGTCGATATGTATCAAATTCATGATACTTGTCAACAAAATTGATACACACAGTTTTTTTAATACAAGTATATTTTAATATACAAACAATAATACAATTTAAAATAACGTTTATTACAAATAATGATCTATGTACAAAGGTTTTATAAACTTACGAACAATATCTTATCTTATCGAGGGTTCACAGGGAGCAAGCTTAGCTCTGTGTTCTTTGGTCTTCGCCAGCCACACACCGATTTATCAACCGATGACGTTAGGTAATGTTTTCGTAAAAATACTAATGTCTGATGTGAATCCGTTAAAGTTAAATGGTTTGTAATCTTCGAAATCTATAAATGTTCCTTGACAAATATCCGAAGTTCCCGATTAATAAGTGTTATAACAACCACAGTTACAGCTTCCGAGGTTTATAGCACACCAACTATAGCAAACCAATAATATATACTGTCTTTTGGCGTGTCGCGTTGATTATATTTATATGCGTGAGGAGAGTTTCTCGAAATTTCAGCTTATGTAGCAATATAAACGATACACCGTCTGTAGGCGGGAATTTCGCAATACAGATTTAACAGTGTAAGTTATGTACCTTTCTAAATATAAATTTAACTTAAACAAAAATTGATATTAAAATAGATATATGATAGTAAATCTATCACACTGCATAGTGCAGATAACCCAATATCCAGCTTTACATTTAAACAAACATAAAAACACGTTGATGGTATGTTAGTAGTATTGTTTGAGCTATCATGGTGAAAAAAACATGTTTTGAAACCGATAAGGAAACTTATTGAAAGCTCAGGTTTTTTAAAGTATTTACGGTAAAAGGAAAACATGTATTAATGTTATAATCGTGGACAATTAAATAAACTTAATTCCTAAAGCTGGAAAACAATAAACTTTTAAGAAGTTTTAAGAGTGTTCGCAACGCCAGGTTTATGGAAGCTTTTTTTTTACTGAACATGCTAGCATCGGTATTATGATGTATTACTTACTTAGAAATTGGATATGTATTTCTAAGTATTTTGTACTTATGTTCCAAAGAAAAAGCGAACTTTAATGTTTAGTGCCACGTCTGTAGTAAATGTAGTCCTTAGTTTTAAATCAGGTGTATTTTCTAATTTCAAACATAATTTTCAAAATGTAGATTATTTTCATGCTAGAAATGAGAATCTTATCTTTTATTGTGTAATCAGACCAACAGTTCGTTTTTTTTGGGGGGGGGTGTTCCAACATCATAAATTTAAAAGTAAATCAAGACGTATCAAGAAGTATTAGCAGAAAACAATCATAAATCATGTAATAATAAGTTACAATCATTCCTTATCCTGCAAACCATAAAACAGTATTTTTAATCTAATATTAATCCCTTTACTCCTAAAATGTCTTGCTTGTCTTATGTCTAAATAAAATACGTTAAATAAGATTAAGATCATTTGACATCACCTTATTTCTGAAATCTCCAGGTTTGTACCAGGATATTTCACCGTACTTCTCTTTGTTTTCATTTAGTTGGACGGTGAAGAAAGTGTATTCGCCATTGTCCATTCCTAGGTTATAAGCTTCTAGAAGGAGGTTTCGAATAGTTTCCCAACCAGCAACGAAGACAAATACTAAAGAAATACAAGTGTTGAGGGTGAATTAAAAACCGTTCAAAAGAAATTAAATGATCTATAAGAATAATCGATGTGTAAATTATACTATTGCGTTACATATTGGAAAAAATTAAGCTTTATATATTTACTCCCTACTGTGCTGGTAGTTCCATTTATATAACTAAAATCAAATCTAGCCGTTCCTAATCTTGAAATTATGGACAAGATGAAAAACAGCTAATCAACACCACACACCGTCAACTTCTACTAGGCTACTTTTTACCGATTAACAGTGAGATTAACCATCACATTATAACGCATACACGGTTGAAATGGCGATATTCAGTAATTGGATGTGATCCTTCGACCGACAGATTTCGAGTGTAGGGCTTCAACAACCAGGCCAAAATATCGATCCATATTCAATTATTAACCGTAAAAAAAATTCCATAATCAAACTTCCGATTGCTTACTACTAAAACATTTCTATGCCTTATTTCTAATGAAAACTTAATTATTTCCAAAACGATATTTAAGTCTCCAAATATATTTTTCATTTTATGCAATTTGAATATATTATTATTTAAGACTTGTATATGAATAGTAAAGTGTTTACTTAAAAAACGTGATATGAATTTTTTTTAAAGTTTTAAGAGAGTTCGAAAGGCCAGATTTATGAAAGCTTTTCCTTACTGAATATTATAGTTTTAATATTATGATGCTGAATGTCGAAAGCTGTCAAAGATTTTCTTTCACATTCCTATTACGTGTCTCTTATTGAATGCTAAAAACACGCACACACATACAAATAAACGCATCTGCAGTAAAATTGTTATATTTATCTTGATTAGGCCTAATGTTTGCCTTTGCTTCTTCAGCTATCAGGGTTTAATAACACAACATTAAACTTTTTGTACTTCATATAAAAGTAGCGGTTGAGATAGACTTTTGGCTGTTACAGGCCAGTCTGTTGAATAGCTCCAGTGATGAAGCAAAGGCTTCCTGAGTTGTGCTTTACAGAATTAAAAAAAATATCTGTAATGTTAATTTTGTACACATCTGGTTTAAACTCCATTGTGGACAAATTTACGGTAAGTGTGAATAAGTAGATAAATAAAAATCCGCAGCCTAACATAAATTTCATCATCAATTTTTTTATACAAATCTGCTTCTTTCATGGTGTAATTCTAAGTTGGGTATCCATGCAAGAATATAAAATTAACAAATGGTACTTATTGTTAAGACATCAAGCTTAAATTCAAATTAATTAATTCAAAATATTACAATTATAAAATAAATATGATTTGAAAAAGATAAAACAAACTATAATGATATCGAACTTTTTCTCTTCGTACTCCATGACATGCTAAAATACAAACAACATTGTTGAAAACGTTAGTTTCCAGCGCAAGTTAAAATTATTATTGGTATGGAAGTAATATAAATAGATATCGGCGCTGATTGGCTGCCTCAGGGGGAAAGGAAGGGGGATAAAGACGATGATGACGTCATATTTCCACTAAGTGGAACCCAAGGGCGCATTGCTAGGGTGCCATGACAGGTGGAAGTTGGCCAGAGGGCGCGTTACTAAGCCGCCATGACAGGCGGAAGTTAGCTGCTGCCAGAGGGTGTGTTGCTTAGCTTTAAGCTGATCACTAAAGTTTAAAGGATCTAAGTAAATAACAGGTTATTATTGCTACCTCTTTGTCGAGTGCTTGCTGACTAAAGCTAACAACATATGAGTCTTCTTTCCATTTATACCTGAAAGTCATTAACATAACCATTTTGCTACAACTAAGTTTAACAAATGAATAACTTACTGTTTAACCAATCCCCTTACTATTATAGAAATTATTTAAAATAGCTACATTTACCATTTTCTATAGAACATTCAAGTGAAGGACAAGACATACTATATAATTAAAATTCATAAAACTTAACGGCTTTAAAGTACAGTCTATACTGAACTTTCTTCTGCAACAGACGTTGAGAGTAACTAACGTCACGTACTCATCTAGATACAAAACCACTGCCATGTTCGATAAACTTTTATTGTTAGGAAATACAAAGGTCGTCACGTGGCCAGTCGTCTCTTAAATTTTGACTGGAATTTGAAAGTTTTGTAACACATATGCGCACGCTTATATATATATATATATATTACTAGTTTGTAATTATATGTACGAGTCATGACTCGTATCTATTGTATCTATTTGTTTACAAATCAGAAATTCTATTTTCGTATCTTTCAAAACCAGTTCATGCACATAATAACAAACTTATTAGATAATAAATAACAGAAATGAACTTCTTTTTCAACCCATACTTTACAACAATAGATCAAAAGCACAGACTGTGTCATTCATCTTAGTATAGGTGCCCGGCATGGCCAGGTGGATAAGGCGCTTGACTCACAATCTGAGGGTCGCGGGTTCGAATCCGCATACCACCAAACATGCTCGCCCTTTCAGCCGTGGGGGCGTTATAATGTGACGGTCAATCCCACTATTCGTTGGTAAAAGAGTAGTGGCGGTGGGTGGTGATGACTAGCTGCCTTCCCTCTAGTCTTACACTGCTAAATTAGGGACGGCTAGCGCAGATAGCCCTCGTGTAGCTTTGCGCGAAATTCAGAAACAAACAAACATCTTAGTATAATTTTTCAAAATGAAAATTTTTAATATCTACTTAAACATCAACATGTGAAATGTATGATATTTCATTATACAAGGAATGGTAACAGTCACTAGTTCGTTATTTCTAAAGTTTCCACGTCTATGTTTAATGTGAATACTTTAAGCTGTTTTATAGAGCTAGATAGTGTTACTATCACATTTAACGTAATTATATAAGTAAACAATCTGCTATTTTATTCTTACCAACTTTATAGGTTCCTCTTACAAATGTTTTACAAAGGCAAAGGGAGTTTCTATAGGCGGATAATGTTACTATGGTTCTATAAGCAGATGAGGCTACTAGATGGATTGTGTTATGAAGGTCCTTTCGATGGATGGTCTTACTAGGTATATTGTGTGTATTTTACAAAGGCGAATAGTATTTCTATAAGGAACAGGGTTACTATACTTATGTAGGACTGCATACAGATTTCAACTTGTCTCAACTTATGTTTATATTTTTCATTTATACATCTAACTGTATTACATGTTTTTTTATAGGAGGATAGTGTCACTAATTTCTAAAATGTTTTCATAAATAGTATATTAGTATATCTTGAAGTTTTTTTTTATGAAACGTGAGTTTTATATAAGAAAATCTCAGAACACTGATTTGTAACTAACCAACTGTATACTTTTTAAATGAAAAGATAATTCATATTACCATAATAGTTTCAAAATCTACGTGAGGAAATATCTGTTTTGAAATAGTCGAAGAATAATCACTTGATTTATGACTAAAGGTCCTTTTACGATTATGATCGTCAACTCTTTTTTTCGGTTATGTTCATTTGTGAAAAATATATTTGATGCTTTGGAAAACTAACAAATATAAATGTTATGTTGTACTTAAAGTGAATTTGTAAAATATACGGAAATAGAATTTCCAAGTTTGCCTGTCAGTATTGTTGAAACTAAACCATTACTTATTTCAGCCTTAGGCACACACAAGGAGCAAAACTTTCTAAGCCTGCCATCAGGCGGTATTCGTCAGTAATATATTGAAATAGCCCACACCATTTGTATATGTGTGATACCTGCCATAAAGTATCTAGAAGCGAAAACCTTAGAACTAATGAACTAGTGACTTTTACTAGAATTGATTCGATCTCTTATTTTGAAAAATAATTCTAAATCGACTGACACAGTCTGAGCTTTTGACCGATTGTTGTAAGGTATGGTTGAAAGACAAAAATTGCACTCTATTGTATATAAACTAAGTTCATTATGGTGTACATAAACTAGTTTTAAAAAATACAGAAACATAATTTCTGATTTTTCAACAAACAGATACAATTGAAAGTGTCATGACTCGTACATATAATTACAAACTAGTATATATATATATATATATATAATAGTGTCACAAAAGATTCAAATTTCACACAAGATTTAAAAGGGGACTGCCCATATGACGACCTTTGTATTTCCTAACAATCTAGGCGAGTATGTGGCAACAGTTACCTCTCAACGTCTATTGAAGAAGAAAGTTCGATTTATAAACTGTACTTTAAAACCATAAAGTTTTTTTATGAATTTTAATTGTATAATATGTTTTCTACTTCAAGTGAATGTTCTATAGGAAATGTTAAGTGTTGCAATTTTAAATATTTTCTATAATAGTAAAGTGATTGTTTAAACAGTAAGTTATTCATCTATTTTACTTAGATGTAGCAAAATGGTTAGGTTAATTGCTTTCAGGTATAAATGGAAAGAAGACCCATATGCTGTTAGCTTCAGTCAGAAGCTCTCGATAAAGAGGAAGCACTAATAACTCTCATTTAGTTAGATCCTTTAAACCTTAGTGATCAGCTTAAAGCTAAGCATGAGATTTAAATAAGCGTCTTTTTCAGGATGTTATATATTAATTATAGAAATGAAAGCATTTTACATACAAATTGTCAGGAAATGCAAAAATATGATTAGATATTGTAACGAAAATTATAATCAGTATGTTAAATCATAAAAACCCAATCGACTTTCTCGTTCAGTATTTATGAAAACGTTAAATGTTATAAAAACTTTCCAGTATTAAGTTAAATGTATTAGTAACACTATCCTCCTATAGGCACACATGTAATATATAAATGAAAACTAAAAACTTTGTATTAGACAAGTTGAAATCTGTATGCAATCCTACGGAAGTATAGTAACACCATCTGCCTTTGAAAAACACACTCAATACGCCTAATAAGACGATCTACCTATAGAGCCTCAGTAACACCATCAACCATTGTAAAACCTATGTAAGAATTATAACGTAATGGAACTATAACGTCATCGTCTCTATTGTGTGGCATTATGACATCACCGTCTGAGGCAGCCAATCAGCGTTCTTCTAGAATATCCTGATAACTACTGATATACATATAATTTAAACTTTTCAACAGATAATTGTAGATGTACAGAATGTTTAGAATTGTAATTTATAATATCTTTTTCAACAAATGATGTATCTATAAAATTTGTTTTGTAGAAACTGACAAAATATTTTAAGTTGTTATTGACCATAGTCTTAGATGCTGTGTACTGAGACACCAATCCTTTGTTCTTTTCATTTATTTTTTCTTTCTTTGCTTGTTTGTTGTTAAGCAGAAAGCTACAGAATGGGTTATCTGTATTTTGTCCACTACGGGTATCGAAACTCGGTTTTTAGAGTTGTGAGCCTTTAGATTTATCACTAAGTCAATAAGATTAGTTTTCAATTTGTTAAATATTTCTGCAGTTGCGTTGTTTAGGTCATGATCTTCTTAATGAAGTGATAAGTTATTGCCAATGTATTCGTAGCACAATTACTGATGTTTTTTTTGTAATATTTGAGCCTAACTTCAAGAAGTCATTGTGAATTTCAAAATGTCGTTTAGTGAAAGGTTGAAAACAGGTGGTTTGGCAATATTATACATGATTCGTAGGATAAGACGATTTTTTCAAGACTTGCCGAATGTGACATTTGTTCAATATACTACTGGATTTTCTTTCTGAGACAGAGTATGTAAGACAGAAAGCAAAGGCGTAGCATTAGTGTCAAAGGATTAAGGTGCACCTTGATGGGAATCCTAAAATTAGCTATATATATAATAGCATTACAAAACAAAAACATTAAAAATTAAAAAAAGAAATATTTAACGAAAAGAGTGTTTTAAAAATTCAGAAATAAAAGCAATGAAAGAGTTTGCTTTTCTGTAAAAATGAGAGATTCTTTGAAACAAAATTCGAAAAACAACTGTGATTGCAAATATTTTGTCTGAAAACACTTGGACAAATTGACAAACCATGCATGTCGCATCACAAAAACTTATTATTCTTTGCGAGCTGGAAGGTAAAGAAGCAAAGTGAGGTTGTGTTCACGTGTTGCACTTAGTACTTCATGTTGGTTGTTTGTTAATACTTGTGGGGTTGTGGTTTTGGCTTTTAATTTAAATAAAGATATCAAATCGAGTATGTCTAAGTGGTGCTGCTAAAAACAAATGAAAACGTGAAGTAGAAATGTTTAGGCCACAGTTTACGGAAAATTAGTTGTTTTTCAAGAATGTTGAGAAAACCAACGATACTTATACCTAATTCTTCTAGTGGCTATAACAATGACGTAGGCTTATGCTTAAAAACGTAGAAAGTGTTGAGCGTTGGCCTAAATGTAATTTTAAAGAAGAAAACCAAAAGACAGAAAAGTGATAACACTAGTTACATTGAAATAAGTGCATATATTTTAGCCCTAAATCATGATGATATTGACAATGTTAAGCCTAGGCCAGAACTGAACACTCAAATGGTTAGGCCTACAGTGGTTAATGATATTAATAATTGTTCTAATAATTCATTTATCATCAAATACTCATCTGCTGAAGCAAGTTTTTTCGAAGTTTAATGCAAACTAAAAGTTTTTCCCATATTATATAGATGGACTAAACAAAGGAATAAGGTTTAATGCTTACTTCTATAAGTAAATGTCTAAAGCTGACATAAAGTTACAATGAGTCTAGCTATGCTTATCACTGACTAAATAATTATTACTTTAATTCTTGTTGGCTTTTCGGAAGCAAGAATAAAAGTTAAGCATCCCGAAGTGTTTTTGTTTTGTTTTTTAGGTTGGCAACACTTGAGTAGAAGTATAAAAAAGAAGAAACTGTCAGCATATCATATAGAATCATGTATAGAGTATAGCAAGCAAATGGAACATTAGATGAAACTGTGGAGGAAAAAATTAGGCAGAGAGTTCATTAATGGCATCAGGTAATGGATCGTGTTATTACTGTAACTTCTACTCCTGCTTTCAGGAGTCATGCAGAAGATTTTGTTTGTTTGTTCATTAAGCACAAAGCTACACAATGGGCTATCTGTGCTGTGCCCACCAGGGGTATCAAAATCCTGTTTTCAACGTTGTAAGCCTTCAAACTTACTGCTGAGCCACTGGGAGACATGCGGGAAAAAAAGAAATAAGCCAATCTGACTGTATGAATTTTCTCACAGTTATTGAACTCTTAAGCAAACATTTTTCCATGTTGGAAGGATTACTAAGAAAACCAAAAGTTTTTTTGTTTTTTACATATTTAAACCATACAATACAAAAATACTGAAATGTTAGTCCATCATGTTCAAGATGACATATGTATAGAATGCATTATTTTATTCAATAATCATTAGTACCACCCAAGGCACATCGAAGAAAAGTATCAGTGGAGATATGTAACAATAAGAATGCCTACTGACAGTAATAAACCTAATGAAATTACAATCAATGAGAAATTTCTAGTTTGCAAGAAATATTCAGTTAATCATCATTCCAAGTTGAAAAGTAAATTTTTCAGTTTCTTGACGAAAGAAGGTTTGATATGCAAAGGCTTCTTGGGCAAAGGTATGATGGTAATGTGAATATGGCTGGTTTCAATTTAGATGTCTAGGTGAGAATGCAGGAGCGAGTCTATCTCTAAGTACTATATCCAAACAGGACGTTGGTGAACATGGTCTTCCAAATATCTCTTCTCCTTGAGGCACAAAAAAATTCTAATGTCGATATATTCATCCATTTAGATAGACTCTTGACATAAGTCAACCTCTGTCTTCCACGATCTCTTCTTCCTTCAATCTTTCCAGTTATGACCAGACTTTCAATTTCTCTTTCCTCACAACATGTCCGAAAAACTCCACCTGTTTCTTTCTGATATTTTTCAATAGCTTCCTCCTGCGAAATATCGTCATTTGAGGAATAACTTGTCCAACATACCTACACGATATGCCTTAAAAACTACAGCTCAATTGTTTCAATTCTCTTTTGTATAATTGGTGATATTGTCCAACATTCTGATGCATACATGAGAAGTGATATAACATAACCATCCAAAACTCTCAACTTCATCCCCATAGACATTCTACTATTTGTCAGTATCTTTTTCATTTCCAGGCAATTGTCTTTTGCAATCCCTATTCTCCAATTTATTTCATGATCGCCTTTTCTATCTGATGTTGTCCAGCTTCCCAGGTAATTAGATTTAGTCTTCTTCTAGGTAACAAGTTGACGTTCGGCCCGTAATTTTGGAAGCCAAGAACTTTTACACCCAGGTGGCTAGCCCAGACAGCAACTATATAGAAAAGCATCTAGTGAAACTGGGATTCGAACTCGCAACCTTCAGATTGCAACTCGGTCGCCCTAACCGCCAAGCAATACCAGATCCAGCTAATTGAATTTATTTCCCTGCCATATCTGTTTCTTATTTACTTTGACGTTCTAGGTCAAGTACCAAGTGCTAAATACATACACTGAACAGCACACAATCTAAACTTACTACTGAATGATTCTTGTTTAGTCTGTAATGAATATTAAAAGTTTTTACTTCAAAAACTCAGTATGTTTGTGGACAAAGTATTAGAAAGTGGGCTTTATTGTCAGTAATAATGGAATCCAATCATTCTACAACACTAAAAACAAATGTCCCACCCGATGGTCTTTATGCCATGATTATTTGGAAGCTTTGCATTATAGGTTTCCAAATATACTAAAAACTTTTAGAAACCATATTACACGTACAAAATCTGATGTAGTAATATAGTAAGTTCTTTACTAAAACGTCTGAAGTCGTTTAATGTTGTTATTCCCTTCAGAACTGAAAAGGTATTGCTTTTATCGAAATTGCTGACCTATTAAAACACACACAAGCTGAGAAAAGCATCTGTATTGCTACAGAATCCATAAAGTGAAAATATGTCTTTGAGAAGCATATTCAATGACATAAAAATAAATGGCAACAAAAATAGACACCACATGGAGCACTGAAACAAAATTTAAAGCCAAATGAGTGCGTCAAGTAAAAAAGGCAAGATAGACTCAAATAACACAAAAAATACATTTAGAATTTTGCTATGAACCCAACAGTAGTTTACAGCTTTCTTAAAGGATACCGTAATTCAGAAATAACCAATTATAAGATATTAGACAAAAATACCCTAACAATGGAAAATCAAGGAAGATATATTGTTATCCAATTAACAGTTATAAAACTTTGGGTAAAAATACACCACAAAAGGAAAATCACGGGGACTATATTGTCATCCTTACATGTTACAGTGGTCCATGATCAGGTATTAGCCAAAACGATGGTATCAGAACAGTTTTAATAAAAAGAAGTTCAACACATCATTTGGCAGATAAATGACGAGAAATTTAGAACCTTAAACACGACTCTTCCAAAATATAATTTCACAGTGGGGCAGGGCAGGGAGGATTGATCCCAATAATATTTGGAGAAGTCATCAATTTATATCATATAGAGAAGCCCATCCGTCATTCTGCAAGGGTTCGTTTTGGTAGCAGGTGCATGTGCTTCAAGGAGCTGTTGTAAGCATACAGTCTTAGCCAAAACGTTTGCATACTGTTCTATATTGATGTTACTGTCTACAAGCATCGAATAATTATTGAGTAAATGCCCGAGTAGTAACAGAAAAGGTTGCGTATGATCGGACAAACATATATGAATTGTTATTCTGGTCTGTATAAGATGTTTTGAGCATTTGTTCGCCGAAACACATACAAACCTATTTTGTACAAAAGAATGTGCTTTTGGTATAATCTTTTTTTCAAACAGATCAACGCTTTTTTCAGAACATTTCTCTGTACTTGATGTAGAGTCATGCCTCGTCATGTGCCAGAAGTTATGGGTCATCAAATATTTCGACTGTCCAGAAATGGTATAAAGTAAACGGGCATTGCCAGAATAGTAGGGTATCCCCAGTGTACTGTATCAAGAATCCTGAAATATCATCGGACTATAGGGAACTTTATTCCACGAAAGTCTACTGCAGACGTCGAAAAACACCCACCCAAGATGACCATGTTTTGATCAGGTTAACACGTCCAGGTCGAAAAATATCTTGTAACACCTTATGACAGGAATGACAGTAACACATCCATTCCAGGTTATCCTTAAGAACAGTTAATAGTAGACTGACCAAACAGTTATTTTGCAATAAGGGCTGTTTGCAAACTGATATTAACCAGAATTCATCGCCGTCACCGTGTTACTTGGGCAAGACAGCATGCCAACTTACAGTTAGGACACTTAAGACATGTTTCCAGCTTGTTAAAGCTGGTAGAAGGATTTGTGTTCGTCATTTGTCTAGAGAACAGATGAGGAAAGACTGTTTTTCCCGCAGGGAACACACAGTATGTGGTACAGTACATGTTTGGGCAGTTATTCATCATGGTGGAAAAACTGCTCTTCATATCCTCCAGGGAAACGTAAATGGCGCCTACTAAAAGCATCTAATGGAGACGATATTTCTGCCATATGCTACGGCTTTAGGTAATTTGAAAACGTAAATATCACCGAGTGAAATTAATAAAAGATATCTAGTGCCTACATTTTATCCCAACTTCTGTTGTTGTTTTTTGTGTTTTTGTTAATGTATCATTAACAAAAACACAAAAAACAACAGAAGTTGTAATAAAGTATTTGCAGTAAGAGTCCTAATAATTTTACTTTTAATCAACGCTAGGTATTCATAAAGTGTAGAAAAATTCATAACAGTTCATATGGGAGTTCAGCTAAATCGTTGTTCTTGCATTACGCACAAAAGAACACGGGACGTTTATTATCGACTAACAGACGTTGTAACACTATAACACTATAGTGCTATTGTAACACTATAATATAATGTCTTATACAGTCTTGGCCAAAATGTTTGCATATTTTGTAAAAATTAAGATCATTATTACTAAGAGGGAATACAAATACACTTAAAACTGCCAAACTGAGAAATGCATGTTATATTAAACATCTACATATGTTACTTATATAACGATACAGGTTCTATTGACAACATGAACGATTTATTAGAATAGCAAACAATTTTATCAGACACCTCTAAAAGGATGTGTAATTCAGCGAACAACTCATTTAGTGCCTTTACCTTTGTTTGTTTTGTCTTTGTGGATACAGCTG
>NW_013670536.1:3335-5717 GCF_000517525.1 Limulus polyphemus | reverse complement strand
CATGAACAATTTATTAGAACGGCAAACAGTTTTATCAGACACCTGTAGAAAGATGTGTAATTCAAAATTTCACCTATCACAACAAAACCTTACCAAAACATATATAATGACAAAATACAAAATAGCGTCTGTAACCTTATATCAGTTCATATTAAACATTCAGTACTTGGTTGGTCCTCCTCTTACTCTAATAACCTCCGCAAGGCGACGTAGCATGCTGTCGATGAGATTATTAATGTAATTCATCGTGATTTCATTCAGACTTGTCACTAAAAGACGCTGAAACTCAGCTACAGTAGTTGGTTTAGGGTCGTGGTTAGCTATTTTCCGGATCCGTTTTGCCCCAACGTTCTCAATGGAATTACAATCTGGAGACTTTGGTGGCCATGATAATCTTGTAACGTCCTCTTAATTGAAATCATCCTGTTCAATACGCGCACTGTGGGAGTGACACTGTCATCCTGGAACATAAAGTTATTGCCAAACCTTCCCTAAAATGTGGTATCCATGTCTCCATGTGATGCCTGTAGGAGGCGCCATTTACGTTTCCCTGGAGAGTATGAAAAGCAACTGTTCCACCATGATGAATACCTGCCCAAACATGTACTGCACCACCTTCTGTGTGTTGCCTATGGAAACGACAGTCTTCCCTCATCTGTTCTCCAAGCAAACGACCAACATGAATCAGCTTTAACAAGCTGAAAACATGTCACAAATGTTTTAACTGTGAGTTGGTATACTGTCTTGCCCAAGTAACACAGTGACGGCGGTGAATTATGGTTAATATCAGTTTGCAAATAGCTCTCCTTGCAAAATAAACCTGTTTATTCAGTCTAATATTCACTGTTCTTCTGGATACCCTAGAATTAATGTGTTATTGCCATTCCTATCATAAGGTGTTGCAAGATTTCTTTCGACCTGAACGTGTTAACCTGATCAAAACATCTTGGGTGGGTGTTTTTCGACGTCTGCAGTATAATTTCGTGGAATAAAGTTCCCTGTAATCCAATGACATTTCAGGATTCTGGATACAGTACACTGGGGGTACCCTACTATTCTGGCAATGCCCGTTTGCTTCATACCATTTCTGGACAGTCGAACTTTTAAGCGACCTATAACGTCTGGCATGTGATGAGGCATAACTAACTCTATATCAACTACATAGAAATTATATGAACAAAGCATTGATCTGTTTCAATAAAGATTACACCAAAAGCACACTCTTTTACATAAAATGGATTTGTATGTGTGTTTTGACGAACAAATGCTCAAACCAAGTTATGCAAACCAGAATAACAACTCGTACATCTTTGTCTGATCATACGCTACCTTCTCTGTTACTATTCAGGCATTTACTCAATAGCTACTCCATGCATGTAGACAATAACATTAATATAAAACAGTATGTAGACATTTTGACCATGACTGTAATATTTACTGTATAGACACTGAAGGCATTGTAATAAAACGAATAAAAGCAAGTAATGTGCGAAATGTTGAACTAGTGTTCATTTAATTAGAAACAAATATATATCCTATCTGCTGTTGTTAGACGTTATAACCCTTCTTCTGTTGTTATAGAAGTATGTTGAATTTAGCTATACACCAAACAAACCTGATGTTTACGACTCATAAAGTTCCAATAAAATGATATATATAGTTCACAATGAGAATAAAAGTTAATTTATTTAATAAAGAAAACAGAACTGACAAACAAATGCAAATGTTTTGAATACTTTAGAGTATAGAATTTTTTCTTTGTTTGTGTAATAATAATATCTGTAGATGGGCAGGTGTTTCTAATTTTAGAAGAAATTCCAACTCGATTACTGTATTTCGACAATTTATACGTTGGGCTCTATTCCAATGTACATTTTCAAATATATAAGGCCTATTAAATATTTTGATAATTCCGGTGATATAAGTTTAATCGTTTGAAGTCGAGACTATCTGTGGACTAGATACCAAACTGAGAAACTTTCTTTTTATTTAATACTATAAATGCTATGTTGTTTTGAGTATTACTTACTTCATATATGTGCAATAATATAGTTTTAATTGCTAAATAAGCTATTTCTCTCAAATTTAAAAGCTCTCTTGAGACGTTGATTTTTGATTTAACATCTTTGTTTTGAAAGATTGTGGTTATATTTTGTTAACGCCTATGAATGTTTTTACACGCCAATCATTTATATTAACACAATTTATGTATTTAAAGTTATGCATTTTATCTTTAAAGATAAAAGAGTATCCCGACAAGGGTTACAATAAAATAGTTACCTCTGGCTTCTTTACTGGCTTCTGTCAGCAGCTTTGTAAAGTTAGCATCTACAACCGATTTGTGAGAAAATTCTTTTACGGAATAAAAAATTTCATAATCAC
>NW_013670536.1:0-2838 GCF_000517525.1 Limulus polyphemus | reverse complement strand
TCTGTAACAAAAATACTTACTATATCTGCTTGAAAAGATTTGATAGATTTGCTTATATTTGTCGAGTTTTGATCATTTCCGTGACAAACAATGAATGAAAAGAATACTACAATAATATATGTTATTATATTCATTGCTAGGCTTTCAGGAGGTATAGAGAAGATGTGAACGTTTGTGTATTTCAAGACCTTGAGAGTGTCATTCTTCAAATTCTGTTGAAACTTATATTTTATTAGACAGATGCACGTGATAGGAAATCACAAGAGTGCTATTTCCGTGTCAGAGATGAACCTTATTCTCTAAGCTCTTCCTGAGAACATATAATACTCAGAAAAGTTTCACCTGACATCTTTCATTTCCTAAAAAGAATAAAACGAAAAGTCACGCTACACATTACTACTATTACGTAATTGACAAAAATATCCATAATTCTGTGTATATATACGTATATATATAACTTCAAGTTAATAATCAGACCATTTCGTATTTATTTGCTATCTTACAAGTACAGTGTCCAAAATTGAATAACCGCAGGAACAAATATATATTTCGAAGTAGAAATTTGAAAGTAAGTGTTATGTTTTTAGCTTTGCAAACGCAGCATTAAAGTAGTGCAAACTAAATAAAGGCTTGTTTTAACTGGCTTGTGTATCCCTAAGAGTTAACAAACATCTAATAACTAGTAAAAAATTAATACAATAATTGTTTTCTCTGTTGAGAATATCACTGTTGTTTTCCTTACTCATCTGAGAAGAAGTTTTGAAAATAAAGGTTAAGCTCATAGCTTTCGTTATAAGAAAGTTTTCTTAATGTTAGTTTCCTGATTTATATATCTTTAGCCTCACACTTCAACAGTTCTGAAATTAGATAACATGTTTTGTATTTTCAAATATACAACAACCTAAAGTCTCATTATAGTGACAATATTAGACTGCATCTCTACAATTAGTTCTAGAGATCGTAGGAAGGACAAATATTCATCTTTCTACACATAATTTAGCATTAAATATGTGTTTTTAAGACCAATGTAAAGAGACAAATCTCTACTAATTATACGCTTTGAGTTCATCTTCTGAGATTATCTTATTTTTGATACTTGAATCTTTTTTTGTAACATAACTTATTATGCACATTTATCAACATTAGGCAAAGCTTATCACGTTCCACATTAGTCACTGTGAATTCAAAAAACACATCTGATAAACTATCAAATGAAAATATATAAAACAAGCAAAGGAACCCGTCCCCAGTGACAGGAAAAGTTTAAGTTAATCTTTCAGATTAAATTATTTCATGTACTTTAAATAAGTTAATTGTGTTTTACTCTTAGTGTCACTCAGAGCCAAAGCTCTGAGCTACTTATACCACCAACCGCGAAAACTAATTGTTGAGCATTTCAGACATGCTGCTCAACAGTAACATACGGTAAATCTACATTTTCATTATTTAAGTTACGTCACATTTTGAAATGTAAATTATAGTGTGATTAATTCCTAACAGTTTAGTGTAGAATATCCTGCTTGCGAAATAAAATTTGACATCAACATTATTCATATCTGTTCTCTAGTCATTTCAAGGGTGAATGTTGAGCTTTGCCTGCGTGCGCAGCTTCTCAAGCGGAAGACAGACGAACGATCGGATAGACACCACGGTTCGCAATATATATAAGATAATTACCAAAATTAATAAAATCTGTGTTGAAGTATTAAAATTCTATTTTTTCAATACTAAAGGGAGTATGCTTTAACCGTCTGCAGAATATTTTTTCTTGATGTTTATAAATACTATTTCAATGAATTCTTAATGTTACTTTCACCGTACAAATAGCATACGCTGTTAGGTTTAGTTTTTAAATGTTTTTGCTGTTGTTTTTAGTAGAATACAACATGAGTGATATATCCAAAGACGCACCTAATGGTTAGTGTGTCTGGCTGCAGAGCGAAAGATCCAAGGTCCAAGACGTAATACCATTGAATACACTTCACACTTTAGCTGTGGATGCGCTATAAATTGACAGTGAATCTCGTTATTTACTTTTAAAACCTGGACAAAGCCCCTGTATTGTAGGTACTGTTGACTGGCTTGCAGACTGTTATACCTCAATCTAGGGGTCTCTGACCTGGCAATTTAGTCCACATGCGCATGAGGTACCGTTTAGTTTGATTATTCGAAAGCTTTGTCAAAAATACATTATTAAATTTCACATTCATGAAACCACAGGTAGAACAACAATATTCAAATATTCTTCCCATGTGCACTGTGCAGATATTTGCAATCAGAAAATTAAATATGATTTTTGTTGAAGATAATATTTTCGAAGATTGTTAATACATTGTTCAACGAAACTTAGTTGAATGTTATTGGTAGCGAAAAAAGATGTAAGCTTTTTGTATTAATAGTAAATGTATACAAAGCTGAGGAATGAAAACATTTCAATAATAGTATATACGTAAATATATATACAGTGCTTTTAGGTCGTTTGACGGTGTTTTATGTTTTCGTAGCACCATTTCAAAAATCGAAACTAGCAGTAATAAATAAACAATAGTATAAAACAAGTCCGTTAGTATAGAATCATAAAATGATGGTTTTTTAAATGATAGCAAAAGAAAATATTCAGAGTAATAATCTCCATTTGAAATATTCCAATCATTTTCTTGATAAGATGTAACAACACTACGCCTACAGTTAACTCGACTCTTGTACAATATATCAGACAAAGAGCTTCGTAAGAAAAATAAAAGATTGGCATGTAGAACTTTTGAGTATCACGTTAGTGGAATTATTTACAGCACAATATGTTTGATATTATTGTATTGTTGCGTCAGCGAGTCACAT
>NW_013670535.1:74774-77614 GCF_000517525.1 Limulus polyphemus | reverse complement strand
GTGAATATGACTGAAAATTTTCAATTTTTCTGAAAAGGTGGTGTCTATTTACTTGTGACCACGCTGTGTACTGTTAGTAGTCTTCGTGCTATGGTTGGAATGGTTGCTCAAAGGAACTCCTGGAACTCATCGTCTCTGTACAGTTGATAAGTTTAGAAAACATGTAAAGGAGAGGTAGATAACATTGACCTCAGTGCATTAAGAAAAAGTCTCCAGCAGTAGAAAGTATTTAAATAGTCCAAACCAGGTCAATCACGTAAAATATTGTCGATACTGAAAGACAGAGAAAAAACTCTAAAACTCCTTTGTGTAATTGTACGAAATTCTTTGTTACCTCTGCCACCGAAGGGGGACGGAGGCTATGTTTTAACCCCTGTGTGTTTGTCGGCAAGATTTTTCTAAAACGGCTAAATAGACTGGACGAAAGTTGGTATATATTTGGATTATGACCCATCTTAGAAGTGATTAGTTTATGAAGGGTTAAGGTCACAACAAGGTCACAAAAGTAAAAAAAAAATCCCTATCTGTTGATATGGGGACTGATGTTTACTCTATAACTCAGTCAAAAATTATCGGAATTTGATTAAACTTTGTGGACATGTGTAGAATATTATTCCTCATTGCTCTGTGAAAAACGGTCCGAGAACGACGGGCATACGGACACATTTTCTTATTTTTTGAGAGCCGAATATGATCAACTCTACACAGCGGAGGTACGCGCTTTACTGAGTCTCTCTAGTTCAACGTCGAACTTATTTCGATGTACTAAGAGTTATAGTGAAGTCATCATATACAGTTCAGAAACAAAATAAAAGTTAAAATAATGCATTCTCAATTACATGGAAGGCCAACTGAAGATTCTTACTTGACTTGTTTATTATAATGAATACATAGACGAATTCTTGTAGATACCTTCATGCTTTAAAGACTTCTAATGGTTTAGATCTATTCAAACACACACATCTACACCCCATAGTCATCATTGTTTATATGCATACCAAACATATATACTAATACATATATATATATTATACATTTACATTCATAAAATAAAAAAAATAAATACTAAACCTTACTTCCGGATCTCGCTGTTAAAAGTGTTTTCAAACAGCAAGCTTTATCAGAAAATAGTTTTGTAACTTATTTTGTTTCCAGTTCTAGTAAGTGAACTGAAATGTTAAGGCTTTGTACGGCTTGCTTTTCTTTATAGAGAGTAGCAAGTAAATTGTATTTTGTTCATAGTATCTAAACTTTTAAATTTATCCTGCTTATTCAAAAAGAAGACTAAATAAACATGAAAAAACGTTACCTTTCGCAAAGTTTTATTTGTATATGAATGAATATACTGTTGTTATGGGTGTCATGTACTGTATGAAACATTTTATGATCACCTATTCTTCTTCCACCTCCCCCTAAGTCAAATATAACTGCCCATATCTTCAGCTTTGATTGTAAAATTTCTAGTTCGCGATTGCAACTGAGATTATGGATGAAAAACTAATAAATAATTGAAATTGACATAAAAGAACCCAAAATGTATAAACATTAATGGTGAGCTACACAAATTGCTAAACTATTCAACCATTCGCAATTAGAACTCTAAAAGCGGGAAAATGAACATCAATAAATATATACACATTTGATTGACATTTGTTTTTATCCTGGATCTTCAAACATTAAAATTGCATAATATACACGTTCATAGTCATCTTCAAGTTTTGGTAATCGTTAGATAATGTAAAAACTAAGCCTATTTCGCTCTCAAGCTACAGCACTTAAAACAAACTGAAACACTAAATCGTATTTGATGTGATCCGGTTGCACATACAAATGCTCCTGAGAAAGAGTGGGCTATGTTTTATTGCCAGGTTTGTATGTTCTGCATTTCTATATTCTAACCAGAAAGCTACAAATATCCGGAAGTTCGACTAGACTCTTTTTAAACTAAGAAATAGAACACCGAAAAAAATCCCATATGATGGTATTCTTAAATGTTTGCGAGTGAACTACGAAATAAATCCCGCCATTCGATTCAGTTGATAAGGAAGCTAAGTGAATCATTACTGCTATTACGTAGTCATATTGTATTGTCCTATAATGCGTTATTTATTAAGCTCGTCTTAATAGGCTACGTACTTATATAATCGATTTATTGAAACAATAAATGTACGTTTAAACCATTCAATTTATATAATCCTGAACATTTAAAATGTTCATTTAAGATTTTATTAACAAAAACTATCTCATAGCCTTAGGGCAGCATGCTGACCATGGTCAGTAGCTCAAAATTAGGAACAGTTTTCCTGAGCCCTAGTGATATGTTCTGTGCACAAAATGCGTCGCTTATGTTAAAAATACCAGTACCATACTTCTATGGTATATTTATACGTTTTTATAAATAACATATCTAGTCAGTAAAACTCCCCAGTGGCACAGCGGAATGTCTGCGGACTTACAACGCTAGAAAACGGGTTTCGATACCCGTGGTGGGCAGGGCGCAGATAGCCTATTGTGTAGGTTTGTACATAACTTCAAACAAACAAACTTTTGATAACAATCCTAGATCACTGATCGAATATTTCAAGTCCATGAGTAACTAATAAAATTATAAATTAATAAAAAGAAGTTCTAGTATGAGCAAACTCCGAATTATCAGTAGTAAGGATTTTACATTTATTCGACTTTATTATTTCTTATAGTAAAGTTAGTTTTTTTATTCGATCTTATGAAGATATTAATGTAAAACA
The DNA here is from genome assembly GCF_000517525.1 of Limulus polyphemus. Lineage (NCBI taxonomy): Eukaryota > Metazoa > Arthropoda > Merostomata > Xiphosura > Limulidae > Limulus > Limulus polyphemus. The sequence continues at coordinate 74,867 of NW_013670535.1, read as the reverse complement.
TTTTTGAAGTAGTTTCCTGAATAGTTCCCCACATTACACATGATATTAACCTGAATATGATAAGTACATATATATTTTTCCGGTCAAGGTAAG